>NW_009734770.1:2636-5707 GCF_000703405.1 Apaloderma vittatum | reverse complement strand
GCTGAAAATGGAAGAAGTTGGAAGAAAGCTGCAGAGCCACACATCTCCTGTCGAAAATCCAGCTGATGGTGCAGAGGCGTCCGCTGAAATCTCCAGAAAGGGGCAGGAGGAGAGCAGCTCTGAGCAGGCTGAAGGGAGTAGGGAGCAGAGTTTGAGAGGGAACCATGAATGGTCTTTTGCTTTTGAACAGATTTTGGCATCCTTATTAAATGAGCCAGCCTTTGTGAGGTTTTTTGAGAAACCACATGACATAAAAGTTAAAATAGAGAGTGCTAAAAATTTGCAACTTAAAGCAAGAACCAGAGTGTAATTCTCTTTACCTTTGAGTTAACCACATAAAGCGCTTACAAATGAAGGATGTTACTATGGAAATTGAGTCTAGTGTTTACATAGGGAATGGAGTTTAAAGAGTTAGTTTTAAATATCAGATTACTGGTATGTAATGTAAATAAAAACAGTTTGAAGCACAATCACTTTCTTGCATTGTCCATAAGTTTCCCTCAAAAAAACCCCAGACTGAATAACAAACAGTCTTTAACATGTTATTAAAATATGCAACACTGCTTGGAAGTACTGGATGTAAGCTATTGCAAACCTTTCTGAGTGACAGCTGTTACAGGGTGTGCTTTCCAGCTTCCTTTCTATTACGGTGATAAAAGGAGCGACTTCCAGCCGCGTTCACTTAAAAGGAGTATCGACAGATTAGAGGATGCCTTCCAGGTTAGTTTAGTTATTTCCAAACTTGCACGTAGACTGGGATCAAAGCAGGGTGATGACTAAGAATAGAGGCTCTGGTAGGCACAAGAGCATGAGGTTAGAGGGAACAGTTGCCCCGCTCTCAGTTCCTCTGCTTTGGTGTTACCAACAGTAACGGTTTGCAGACAGCATTCTCCCAGCCCACATCTTGGTTTTTGCAACAAACAGTTGGTCTCCTGCTTTTCTAGCTCAGCCTGTATATGTGCTCTTTTTCCCATTTTCATATCAATCCTCCTACAACACAGGTGAAAAGGATGGAAGCTTGTTTGGATGTGCAGGCTGCACACAGGTGCAAAAGCTGGAATAGGTGGTTGAAATTGAGGGGAAGCAGTGGCTCAGTCTATCTGCCCACATGGTGATTGTCATTCATTTGGCAAGAGGAGCCATCCTCGACTTCTGTGGAGCGTGGTGCTGAAATGTATAGTTCTTTTTGGGTTTGCAAAGCCCAAGCACACACCATTTTTAGCTGCTTCATAGTTGCTGAATGATGACCACTGGACTGCTAGGGACAGATTGCAGTGGCTCTTTTGCCTGTGCTGAGTCCATACCTCAACCTACTAATTACTCTTTCTTTTCTGTAGCTCTCTGGATTATTGCTGCTATAATATTTTCTATCTGCTGGGGTTCATGGCAACAAGAAAATCCTCTGGAGTCTGACTTGAAATTTTTAATATACTAAAAATGATGTAGTGAAGTTCCTGTGGAGGGAAGGTCTGCCAGCATTAATGCTGGTAAATGTTGACTTTGAACCTGTGGTAGCTGGTGCTAGAATGGATTTTGAGAAAGGCGAAGAGCTTGTATTTTAAAAACAATGAAAAAGCAGACTTGAGACTGTCTGCTAAACTAGTTAAAAATGGCTGTTTCTAATGCCCGGATGACAATCTTTCTCTGCAGAGCAGCATTCTGTTCATACTGTGCGTGTTTTTTGCAAAGAAGCAGAACAAGGGTGGTATCATTCACTGAGGCTTTTCTTGCAGTACTAATATGAATGAAGAATAAAATGAAATTCTGGCTTGTGTTACAAGCACTTGGTGAAATACCATCATAATTGCAATTGGTTTTAAAATTCCCATGGTGCTTCTAAAGAGCGATGAATTTATGAATTATTTCTTCTACTCTCCCCCATACTCTCAGGTATTACTGTAAAATAAAGTTGTATTGAATGATCAGTAACTCCAAAAACTATATCATATATGTGAGAAATAAGAAAACCTTTTTCAGAAGTCTTCACAAAGTAATTACACTTGGTATAATACTGGTTTGTATTTTTATGTGTAAAATATAAAACCTAATCCATTTATATGGATATGTTTCTGTGGCAAATATGGCAACACTGTGTTACTTTTAAAATGTATTTACTGTTTTCCTAATGTTGTTTAAGAAATATAAAGCAGATGATATTGTTGTTCTAGTCCAGGACATACTCAGATGAGGTTTGCTCAGTGAGTAATTCTGCAAATAGCTGTGCTGAAATTAATGGAACACCATGAAAATAGATGCAGCTGCCCATCCGAAAAGCTTTTGTAGGTTTAGGAGGGATATTGATAATTTCAAGAAGGAGTCAAAGCTATGAACTATTTGCTAAGCGAGGTAGAGCAGAGATACGGAAGTCTTAAAAGTTGGTGACGTTTTTTGGTTGAAAGTCAAGATGCTGAGGTCTAAGTACAGAAGATTCTGCTGAGGGAACCTGCAAAATGCCACAGTCTTGTGATGTTAACTGGTTTGGTTATGCAAAACTGAGCACCTTATAAAAATACTATTTTCTGTTAATGTCAATCCATAATGTAGAACATTATGTAGTAGCTCCTGTGAGCTATCATACCTATGTATAGAGATTACCAGCATATATATAATATATATATACACACATAAGAAAACAGATATAAGTGAGAAGTTAGGGTATGTAAGGGAACACTAACTTTTATCAACTACATGGATTTTCTGTTCAGTTTGTTCTTGTTTTTTTCCCCTGAAATAGTAATTTCTTTAAATCATTCCTGTAACTTGCCTGCAGGTTGCTCCAGCCAGGCTAGTCAGAGTGGGTCTCCAGCCTTGGCAGAAGGGAGGGCAGAGCGAGGTGGCTGCCGGCAGGCTGGCGGCACTCGGGCAACCCCCTCACTGGCAGGTCCTTCCTTCCGGAGCCAGTGGATCAGGGGCCGATCCTTTGGGCAGATCTAGACGTAGCAAATGCTGGCTCTTGCCAGGGAGCCTGACCCAGAGGAGTGCTTGCTGGGCTGCTTCCACAGCGTGCCGGAACATGCCGGGGTCACTTTGTGCTTGGCTTGTGACGGAGTAACTCTGGAGTTAGCTTCTAG
>NW_009734770.1:0-2606 GCF_000703405.1 Apaloderma vittatum | reverse complement strand
TTCCCTTCGCTATTGTGGAGGTTAAAAATAGGCTAAAAATAAATGCAGGCTTAGGTGGGACTGGGGGAAACAGAGCAATAGAAGCTCTCTCCCTCTCTTCAGTCCCAAGGGGTCTTTAAAGCCCTGCACGGTCAGGGACAGAGATCCTCATGCCGTGCAGCTTCAGGGCCATCTGAAGTTTCGGTGATGCAAGGATGAACCCAGCTGGGCACGAGGTTGCCCTCATGGGCACTGCGGGTGGGCGCAGTTCCGTGGCAGGAGGTCGGCTGCCCCGTGCGGCTGGGAATTAAGCAGAAGTGCGAGCCGCACTTGGGAGCGTGGTGCGTGAACAACGTCTGACCCACAATTACTCAGCTCCTTCCCAAGGAGGGGGGACTTCCCATTCAAATTGTAACGTGGAGGTTTTTAGAAGTGTGTCTGAACTTTGAGCGGTTCCTTCACGAAGAGGCAGCAGGGCGGTTAAGGGAAGTACTGATGTGTCATTTCACGTTATCTACATTCATATTGTTTTTCTGTAACAGTTTTCATGAAGTTAATTTTTTTTTTTGGTTCAACCATAGGAAATAAATGAATGTGCATCACTCAGTACAAAATAGACAACTGTGGGTAGGATATAGATTATGAACAGCATCGCTAGTTTTAACACAGTTTTAAAATTGCACTACCTGCTGCGGCGTCACCAGCGCGACTTGGCAGCTGTGCCGTGGTGGTGATTTACTCCGAAACATTCTCAGTGGCTGTTAGGGAATGCTGTGCTGTCCGTTCTAGTGGCCAGGGCGTTGTTCCCGTTGCTGTGCACATAAGCTGCCTTTTGCCAGACGGAATTCTTAGCCCGAGGGGTGGCCAGCAGAGCTGCCCCGTTCCCACATGCTGCTCGGCGAGCCGGTCCCTGTTCCCTGCACTCGGGCAGAGCAGTGGCTGCCCTGACCCCCCCGAGGAGCTGCCTGCTGGAGTTCAGGCCTGCAACCACAAGGCTCAACTAACAGTAATAAAAATACAAGCCCTTTCCACCACGGTGAGGGGAGGACTGCTTGTAATTCAACGGGCTCCGTTTCCCGGCATGTGGAAGTGGTTGTTGCTGTGTGATTCAGAAAAAGCACTCTGTGTTTCCATCCATTCCTAAAACAAGCCACTTGTTCATCACTCTAAGGGATAGATAATAATATATTTTTAGAAAAGTTTGCTACCATAGTGAGTAAGAAATATCTGCATGTTGACTTTATTAGAAGTTTCTCATACTGTGCAGGGTTCTTGGTTGCGATTGCAGTTGTTATCTGGACTAAAACAAAAAAACCCAAATATTCCCCTCTATTTCCAGAAAAATAGGCTATTTTGTCTTTTTTGCTGTAGCTTCGTCACTTTACCAAGAAGGCAACACGTTTGTGTTGGCAGGTTGGCTTTTTTATACCATGTATTGTATGCAGAAGTACTGTAAGACAAATGGGCCGTTAAATAAAAATTTGTTTCACTTAAGAAAAAAAATAAATCTGTGTTTGAGGCACTGTTATTTCTTGTCATGGACTGGTTCCGAAGATCTTTCAGGAGCCTCCGTTGTCTTAAAGCCATGGTTAGTCGATGCTTTCCAAAGCAAGGACCAAGCCAAAAACCACGCTAGGATGCCAGTCTCCCCAGAAGCAGAGGGAAAACGGAGACCCATGTGTTGAAGCCTGGCACCAGTTAAACCTTGTGTCCAGCCTGCCCTGGGTGAGCTCATACAGAGCTTCCAGCACTACCCTGGAAATCCCAGTCTCCGTTTCTCATCACCACCTCTCGGCACGAAGGTGGCCGCTCTCGTGCCTCCTGGAGAGCAGGGAGCAGAGTCTGATCCCCGGCAGACCTGTACCTCCCCGAGAACAACAACAGCACAGCCCGTGTAAGAGGTCTTACAAGTATCATTTTATTTCTTCTTTTTTTTCATTTCTTTTTTTAAAATACTATGTACAATCTGTTTAAAGCTTGTCAAAATACACAGTTCAATGGAGCTGTGCGGGGACATAGATTCAAGACAAGAATAAAATCTTTACTGTTCATCTTCATAAGACACTTCCTTTTTCCCATTACAAAATACTTTTAAGAATAGTAACATTTATAAATGTATCTATATTTGACATATAAAATAAACCAAGATTTATACTCGATTCTAAGATTTTTTCTTATTTTCTTTTTTTTTTTACATGGAGTATATACAATATATACAGTAACTCTTCACTGTGTTTGTCAAACCAGCCTGATTATACCCACCAGGCTTTAGCTTATATGTACAAATACGCTAAAAGTGCAAGACATTATTAATTAAAGCTGCCTGTGTTTTCAGAGGTCTGGAATTGTGTGGCCTATATCTATCTATAGATATACACATACATATATATATATATGTATATTAAAAATACATATATCTGTATATCTATGTATGTAAAGAGAGTAGATAAGTGCTTGTGTACTAGAAAGCCTCAGAACATTAATGACTAATAGGTCAACACCTACACTGGAGCCCAAGGCAGGTGCCATCGGTCACATTCCTACCCTCTGCTTGTCACCCTGAAGCTGTGCTTGTGCTTTCTTGTAAGCACCGGGGGAGGGTGTAGATGGGTGTGTGAAGCAAACCC
>NW_009734769.1:36795-38574 GCF_000703405.1 Apaloderma vittatum | reverse complement strand
TTAAGGCCTCTGCTGCTTCTACCTGCCCAATTTTTTGCTCGCCTTGCCTGCATGCAGAGGCGTGGAGGAGCCTGGCCTTGAAACCCCGCCGGTTGCTTCCCCTTCTCGGCGCTGAGGACCAGCGCGGGGTGGGCTGTGGCTGGGGGGGGGGCTCTCGGGATAGAACAGGTAGAACATCCCCACTGTGTGTCCCTTAAAAATAAGGCTGAATGTGAGGCTGAGGTCTGGACTCAGACTCTCAATTTGCACCCGTTTTATGCTTCAGAGAGGTTGGTTTTATTGCTGAGACCAAACCCAGAGTTTCCTGGATGTTGCGTGGGCGTTTAGGCTCGGGTTTTGGAAAATTGCCTGTATTGCTTTTGGGAAAGGATGGTAACAATAAGAAATCTATTCTACGTTCACCCTTCTGATCAGTCTAAAATCACATCAGAGAGACTGACCGACCTAGCTCTGCATACGGGCTGGGAAATGCCGGTGTGGGAGCTGGCGATCAGGCAGGTCCGTCGCCTCGGCACAGCCTGGTGCGGGTGCTAGTGGGGCAGCCTGCCTGGGGCGGGTTTAAAGCAGCTTCTTGTAAATATGTAGGTGAAAAATCTCCTTTCCCAGCTCTCCTGAATGGGGAATCCTCTGCTTGAAACAGAGCAGGAGGGTCTCTTGTTGCTGGAGACGGCCTCTGGGTTTTGGCTGTCGCACAAAATTAAAAAAGGGAGGAGGAGAAACCACCTGGTTAAGCCAAAGCATTTTTGTTTCTCACACTGCTCAGCACATCCTGTGTGTCCGTGGGCGCGTCGCAGCCCACGCGTGCTAAAAACTGGTCAGAAACGAGGAGGATGGTGCCTTGCATGAGCGTGGGTCTCGCACAGCCCTGCAGGTCTCCGCGGTGGAGACTCGTTCCTCGCCCACCCCACGTGGTCCCTCCTTTGATGGTGTGGGGGGGAGGATGTAGAAAAAGCCCTCTCCTTTGGAGGAACCCAGAGAGCAAAGGAGCAAAAATAACATAAGTTTTGCTGTAAACAGGTGGGTCTAGCGTTGGTTGGAATGGTTATCGTGGAAGCCTAATCCCACCTGTCCCTTCCCCAAAGGCTGGTGACAAAAAATACCTGCCCTGGGAGGATGCTGCGATGGGAAGAGAAGCTGCTGCTCCTTGGCTGGAGCCGACTCCAGGGCACATCTGCTGAGGTTTAAGCATTAGTGTCCTCCTGAGCTCTTACTGGTGCTTCTGGAGAGTAAAAGAAGTGCTTGCTTGGTGCCCGTCAGCCTCGTGCCTGTGTGCGAGCGTCCCGGGTGCGTTGGAAGGAGCAGGTTTCCTGGAAGGTGCTGGTGTTCAGCCCCCGGCTGCACATTTTAATGCGTACGCCTTGGCAACATTTCTATATTTGTCTGTAAAATCATTTGCTTTTTCCAGCTTTCTGTGTGTGTGTGTGTGTGGTGCCTCTCTAAGGTAATTGCTGGTTCTGGGATCTGCGAATGAGGTTTAGGACAGCACCTGGACCATAAACCTGGAGCGCGTATGCAAATTTAACGTAGGGATGAGCTCTTCTGGCTGCTGCAGAAGGAATAAAGATCCCCCACCCTGTTGTCCCCCTCGCCCTCCTTTTACACATCTCTCTCCAAGAATCAGAATTCGATTTAACTCTTGGCGTGGAGAGCCCTAGTGCAACGCTGAGGAGAGAGGCTGTGCTGTAGATGAACAGTGGGATGACGTCCTTAGTGTTGTACAGAGCTAAAAAGTGATTCCCCCTCTCAAATTCCAAGTTACCAGGCATTGCCCTTTTGGTT
>NW_009734769.1:36423-36670 GCF_000703405.1 Apaloderma vittatum | reverse complement strand
GGCGTCTTTAGCGCAGCCGGTGCCACCCGCTCCCCCGCCGCACAAAGGCACCGAGGAGCGGGATCTGCGTCGTGCAGAAAGCCCGGAGACGCCTTCCCTTGGAGCTCAAGCGTCGGCATCTCAACAGCGACGCCGGCTTCCCCTCCGGCTCCACTCTTGTTTTCCGAAGCCGAGGGAGGTGTCGGAGGGGGGCAAACCAAAAAACTGATGCCTGCATGTGGCTCGCCGGCACGGCGGGGGGGGGAGG
>NW_009734769.1:30686-36275 GCF_000703405.1 Apaloderma vittatum | reverse complement strand
ACACTCGCCCAGGCTGCTTATCTGCACTGGCTTGACGAATTAAAAAGCGAGCCAGCCAGCGCGAGAGAGAGACCGGGAGAGACAGGGGGGAAGAGAGAGAGAAGCTCGCAGACAGCGCTCGCTTTCTTTTCCTAAAGGAAGGATTTTCCGCGTCCTAAAGCGCTCGCGGGTCGTGGCGATGCTTCGCTTAGCGGGCTCCAGCATGAGCTAGAGAGCAGCAGATAGGGGACAAACTCAAAGCAGACCACAAAGCGTTACGAACCGACCCAACCCAGCCGGGAACAGTTTTCTCCTCTATTCTAGCATGGTGGATGTATGGACAGTCTTACAGAGCAGAGGTTGACTTCTCCAAATCTGCCAGCCCCACACCTCGAACACTACAGTGTTCTGCATTGCACCATGACCTTGGATGTTCAAACGGTGGTCGTTTTCGCAGTGATCGTGGTGCTATTGCTCGTGAATGTCATACTCATGTTCTTCCTGGGCACTCGTTAAATGGATTTTTCTCTCCTGAGCTCTGTCGGGGGCTGCCGCCGCCACTAGCAATTCAACAAGAGAGCAAGAGCGAGCGCGCGCGCGAGAGAGAGAAAGGCGAGAGGGAGAGAGGAAAGAGAGAGAGAGAGAGATTTCTTACTGAGGGGGGAAACGCGTTGAGCTGCAACATGGCCTCGCTGTGATATGTATGACGTTGGTATATTATCTCTCCCTAAATCTTTTGTCATGTCTTGTCTTTTGAAGTATGCCTGTAAGTGTAGCTGCTTTTTTGCCTGGGTTTGAAATGTGATGAATGGCAGCGATCGGTTCCTGAGCGTCGGGCTGTGCCTGTCTAGCGAGGGGCAGGGTGAAAATACCTCGCTGTGGTAAGCGCCGGCTGGGATTTTGGCTTTTCTGCTTCCTTTCAAATCGCGGCGGAGGTCGGTTCGGTGTGAAATTTCTAGCGAGCAGTTAACGTGCAAATGTCTGTGCGAGTAACCATGTAGCTGCCAGGTGAGAGGCGCGTGCGACTGAATCGAGCTCTGGATGGTTTTAAGCAGGGGGGTGGGGTGGGGATGAGAAATCCTATTACAGGATGAAATCTTTGCTAAAACAACATTCAGCCACAAAAAAAAAAAAAAAAGAGAAATTCTACTTTGTTTATCTGCGTTGCCTTGATGATTTGACTTGATTTCTCAATATTCAGCCCCAAAGCCTCCAAATTCTACGTCCACGCGGATGTAGCGCAGCTTCTTGCTTTAAAGATGTGAGAGGGACTGAAACGTAACGTGCTGGGCTTATTTATTTTTTTTTTCCCCTGCTTGCTTGTGGTTTATATCACTGCAAATTGGGAAGGAGGGATCAAAGAGAGAAAGGGGAATGCATGCCTTGTTTTTCTTTGCCAGAGCAACAGATACAGAGGGGGTGGGTTTTGCTTTGATTTCTCTAGAAATTTTATTTTGGTTTTCTTTTCGTGTGTGTTTTCATATGTATATATAGACATATATAATTTTTTGATAATTTATGTGAGAAAAATCCTTGCCCACCTCAAGGATAACAAGGTTTTGAGATGGGTTCTCTTGCGTGACTTTATTTATATTAATTTTCTGGAAAATGAAGTGCTGAGTTGTGTATTACAGGCTTGCTGGAAAGGTGTGCACTAGTTAGAGGTTCTCTGCTCAAAGATGTCTAGAGCAAAATCGCGATGTTTACAGCTTGGAAGCAGAGCTGGCTGCGGGGTTCGAGTGCCAGTGCCTGAAGTTTAGAGAGAAGGGAATGTCTGAAAAGAGTGATGCCTCTTCCGCTTGGAAATAATATCTCTGTGGCACGTTTCTGTTAGAAATCTTCCAGCTTTTTTATATATTATTTTCCCCTCTGGAAAAAAAAAAAATCAGAATTGCTCAAAAGAAGAAAAAGAACCAGTTTGAAAATGTTTCCGTCTCTTGCTGATGTTCAGTGGGGTTATATTGCCTTGATAATTTAACTAGTCCCTGCGAATTCCAGCTGTCTGTGATTTATCTGACGTCTTTTACTAAGGGAGGAAAAAATAAAAATCCACGTAATTGATTGATAAAGACAGAGCTGGAGCTTAGAGACGGAGCCGTGTGGTTGTTTCCATGTGAGAGCCCTGCCTGCTGCAAGTTCGATGCGGAGCTGGGCTTCGGAGCCGATTTCTTTTCGGCTGGGAATGGAGTTAAATGCTGCAAATCTGGCACTTTCAAAGTGGCTTTAGCTACAAACGAAAGAGAGAAAAACATTTTCAGCGAATGCCAGGGTGGTGGCAGTTGGTCCCCAAAGCTGGCAAGAAGAGTTTAGCAAAAAAAAAGCCAAGCCCCAGTGACGGAAGCCCAGCAAAGGTGCTTTGCTGGCTCTGTTTGCCCCTCTTCACCTGCAGCTGTCTGTGCAAGAGGTATCGGCTTCACTTCCTAAGTGACCGAGTGAATCTTCTTTTTCTGTAACAAAAAATAAAATAAATTTGATGCTGAGGACGGTTTGGGTTGCTAGACAGCTCAAATTTGCTTTATTTCCCTGTTAGCTGTCGTATATATCTTTAGTTTTATAGGCTGCAGAGTCTCCTGGAAACGTAATAAATGAGCAAAGATCACCCATGGAAAGGGGATTGATCAAAGAGCAGCTCAGAAAATCTTTTCAGGGGAGCAGTTGGAAGCGACAGAGCGATTTGGAGGAGTAAGGGTGGAAAAATGAGAAAGGAAAAAAAAACCCAAAGAAAAAACCAAATGACCCCCCCCCCAACAGCTAGAAATGGAACGCAACCGTGCCTGAATGTTTAATTTCCTCATGGCTAGCGCTCTGGCCTGAAGGTTTGCCTTTCGATAAGATTTCTAGGGGAACGCTCGGTACCTAACCTGCTTTTCGGGGTGCGTGCCAAATGCATTCCTCGATCCAGAGCTCGCACCTCGCGGGTGGGATTTTGGGGGGGTTGCGTGTCCCCGACGGCGTCTCTCATTGCACGTGGTGGGAGCTGCTGGGGCCGACGGCGAGATCCTGGCGTGCCGGGGGGGTCTCTGGCTGGTGGGGTGCATGAGGAGGGCGAGGGGGTCGTGCACTTGGAGGAGCAATTGCTGGGAGCTGCTTTTTTTGATTTTTTAATTTTATTTTTTTTTTTGCCCCTTGTCGCAGAAGGCACTTGAGAGAATTGATGTGGTTTTATTCCAACTTTGTCGCCTGTTGTCCCTCCCCAAGGCTGGCGGAGTCGAAAGCGAGCAGGTTTCCTGCAAAGCGATGCCAAGTTGAGAGCAGAAAACTTTGTTACTGCAGCGATACCGTCCCATCAGGCTTCCCCTTTGGACTTTTTGGGGGAAATAAGCCTCAAAAGTGAGCCAGGGCTGGGCTTTCTGCTTGCATAGTTTGATCCCTGGTTTCCCACCCCCAGACCTTACCGGCCACCTTTTCAAACAGGCCTCGAGCCACCCACCTCAACCCCATTTTTGCTGTTTTTCACCTGAGATTTTGCATTTTCCGAGCCTGCAGCGGAGCCTCGAAACCCGCCTGGTTTGCAGGAGCAATTAGCTAATGAGAAACAACTCCCGTCTCGCCGTACTTTCCAGGAGCGGCTCGATCCTTGCCAGGTCTGCCTTTAGCAGCTTCTGCAGGCGACAGCGTTCCCGGTCGCTCGTGGTAGCCCCCCCCAGCCCGTACTCGTCGTTTGGGGTGGAATTTGCACGCTGAAAAATACCGACACGTGGTGGATTTGGGTCACGCGGGCGGCTCCTCGCGTTCCTGGGGGGTAGTTTGGCCTCGTAACATCCCCTCCTCGTTTTTTTTTTTTGCATGTTGAGTTCTTCACGTTTGTGAGGATGCTCGAGCCCAGGGATGGGGAAGGGGGATGATTCCTTTAAGTGAATCCAAGCGCTGACCCTCTGGAAAATATGGAAAAAAAATAGTAATAAATCCATCTGTATGCAGATAGTCTATTTGTAACGGCTAAAATCTCTTTCAGGGATTGCTCCTGTGTGTTTGCTAAGGCTGGGTGATGGGAGACCTGCCTTGCTGTTTGTCTGCTTCAGCAGGGTTCGGTGTTATTTGCCACAGGATTCATGAAAATGCCTCTGACTGTATCATAGCAACCCTGTTTCACACAGTCCATAAAAAGTCCATTCCTCCTGAGCGGCGATCCGCCGTCTTAAAGATTCAGGCGCCTTTCTTACCACAGGGAAAGGGGCATTTCTTCCTCTTTGGATGCTTCCGAAAAAGCGTGACGTGTCGGGTCGATCCCTGGCTCATCCTGCCTTCGCTGTGCTTTTTTGCGCTCTTTCTTTAAGGCTAATAAGAGGGCTTCCTTTCGTTTAATTTTATTTTTTTTAAAGGCTTCCTCCCCCACCCTGGATGTTTCCCACCTCTGTTTTCAACCTCACATGACAAGTTAAAAAAGGGGGACGGGACAGCTCCGAGGTTTCTGACGCGCGATGGCTCTCTTCTGTCCTGCCGTTCCGATTGTCCCCCGGGATGGCAGCAGCACAGCCCTCGCTTATGCTTTGTGGGGAGTAAGGATCTGCCCAGATCCGAGCCCTGCCCTGGGGATGCAGAGGTGCTTTCTCACCCTGTAGACGAACGTTGCTCAGAGCTGCATGTTCACCTGACTCCTGCCCCCGTCTGTTCGCATAACGTGGGTATATTTCTTTTTGGCTCAGGTGTTCAGTGTACAGCCCAGCTGCTGCATACAATGTCTGATGGAAAATTGCCAAAAATCCGTGTAAGTGGTTTGTTGTTGGTGGTTTTATTTTTTGGTTTGCGAATAGACCCCCTCCTCCCTGTCATTCATTTCACTTCGCTGTCATTCTCCGATGTCTGTATTTAGCGAATGCTGGTGGTGATGAGAGACCCTTTGTGTCAGTGCTCGCCCGTGTGTGCCCTGCCTGCGCCCCCTCTGTACGTGCCGTTTGCTGTTAACAGCGCACCCGTGTCGGCCAGGAGGTCTGTGTTTTGCGTTGCAGCCCTGAACCCTGTGCGATAACGCATCTCCTGGCGAAACGTCGGGTAAAACGCAGGGATTCGTCTCTCCCGTTAGGCCAAGCGTTAGGAAGCCTGAGGAGAACTCCCCACCGTGCGATAATCGTCCTGTCGTGACGAGGACACTTGCTGGGGGCTCCTCTTTGCCACTGATTCACTCGGTGGCCTCGGGTGCGCCCCTTCGCCGCCTCCTCACTCCTCTTTCCCACTCGCAGAAGAGGAACGGGTCACCCTGCACCCGCGGCGTCGCCAAGAGCCCTCGGCTCCCGTTTCTTCCCTTCCTGCAGCGTCCTGCAGCCGCGAGCGAGGTTGTCCTGGCGGGGCAGAGGGAGGACGAAACACGTGTCGGGCCAACTTCCGCGTCGCTGGGTTTTGCCCATTGGAATGATGCCTCACTCCTCTTTCCCACTCGCAGAAGAGGAACGGGTCACCCTGCACCCGCGGCGTCGCCAAGAGCCCTCGGCTCCCGTTTCTTCCCTTCCTGCAGCGTCCTGCAGCCGCGAGCGAGGTTGTCCTGGCGGGGCAGAGGGAGGACGAAACACGTGTCGGGCCAACTTCCGCGTCGCTGGGTTTTGCCCATTGGAATGATGGATGCCCCTCGCTAAAAATAGGTGGAGGAAGCACGGCCGGAGGAGCCGTGGTTTC
>NW_009734769.1:30279-30640 GCF_000703405.1 Apaloderma vittatum | reverse complement strand
GTCGCGATGGGAAGGAGCCCACAGGTGGCCGGGCGGTCTGACCCTGCGGCCAGGAAAGCACCACGCAGCCTCGGCCACTGATTTCCAGTGTTTGCAGGTGCTGCTCTTGCGCTGTTGTGCTCACGGCGTGTTCCCTGGCACCTCTGAGCTCGGGGCGACAAGCCCTCGGACCTCTCCTGTTGGTGGACGTGTTGGGCAGGCCTGAAAGCTTTACCATCCCAATTAAAGGGGCGACGGAGAACCCACATGAAGGTATTTAAAGAATTAGGTCTGGATTTTGGCTCAACTCTGGTTTATTCCTACCAAAAATTTCCCAGCAGCGTGCTACCCCTGTTCCCGTCACAGAGCCGGGGAAACTGAG
>NW_009734769.1:27238-30040 GCF_000703405.1 Apaloderma vittatum | reverse complement strand
CCTGCCCCTTCTTTCGCGTCAGCTGAGACATATGGAACGTAACGTATAGACTGCTGGCAGCCACCGAGTTTCTATTTTAGGCAGCGAAGGAAAGCAAAGGGCGACGCTGCGAGCGCTTTGCTCTGCAGTCTTCTCTAAGTCTCTGAGGGATGAACTGTCTCTCTAGCCCCAGCGCCGTCCTCTAGGACCCGTCCGGGACATGGCGGCAGGCGGGTGGTCGGAGCCCCAGGAGGTGCTCAGGCACGAGCAGACAGCCCTGCCGCGATGGTAAAACCACCTCAATAAGTGGCGTGGGCTCGTGGGGCAAGGCAGCCCGACCTAGCAGCCTGTGCCTTTTGATTTTTTCCCTTTTTTATTTGGTGTGGGTGAAACCCAAAGTTGATTTTCCAGGCTTTTTTATTGATATTAGTTTATCTTCTTGCCACGAGCCGCACGCTCCGGTATCCTTTGGTTCTCTGCCGCTGTCCCCTGTCCCCAGCTCTGCCTCCCGTGGTGACCTTTGCGGAGCGTGTCCTGCCAGGAACGATGCGCAGAATTGTCGTCGGGGTTTGCAGCGTAGGCAGGGATGTACCCGAGCACCCTGGGCGCGCCCCGTGCCACCAGAGCAGCCGGACTCAGCCTCGCCAGGCGTCACGTAAAAAATCCCTGGATGTTGCCGATGGGGTTTGTTCCCATCGGTTCCCTCCGGGTGCTCGGGGTGTTTGTGCCGAGGGGCTGTTTCCGAAGGGTTGAGCTTCTCCTGGTGCCAGCTCTTGGCTCTTTGAGCTGAAGAAGGGAGCTCAGAGCTCCTGGCTCTGCCAGTGGTTGCAGCTCAGGCTGGAAAGGTGCGGGGAGAGGAATCGTCAGCCCAACTTCGGGGGGTTTTGAAAGTAGCAAAGAGCCTGATTGTGTGATTCTTATAATTGAAAAAACTAAATATGGCCTCAGCTACACAAGGAAAATGCAGAGAAGTACCGTAAGGATCAGTTTTTTGCCCTGAGGAGCAGTGGGCTGATTCGCTGGGCATGTCTGTAGAAAAGTTTCATCATTGAAAATTGTTCTACTTGGAAAAAAAAGCATCAAGCTCTTGCTGGCGTTATCAGAAACCAGGTTTTTTTTTCCAAAGGATTTCTATTTTCTGTGCTCTTTCTGCTGCTTCCACTCTCGTGTATTGTATCCAGCATATCTGACAAGTTTTTCATAATAGGTTGTGCACTGAAGTTTCTGTTCTGATACCAAATTTAGGGAAGGCTTGTTATCTAAAATCCTTTCTTCCTGGCTTGATAAGGTGCTGATTAATTTTATGCAACTCTCTTTCCTTATCTGGTTGAGCTTCAGCCAGTTTTAGTCTAATCTTGGAAAAGCATGATCAGTCCTTAATGTTTCTTTTTAAGATTTGTTCCAAAAGTTTTTGGGCACGCTGGACGTTTTGTGGCATTCTGTGGGAATTAAGTTTAAGAAGTGAGAGTTAGGTTTAAAAGTAAGAATTGTAGAGCGGGTTTTGAATCCAGGTGAAGCGTCTTAAAGTTTCTGTAAAATGAGAGGGAGCTCTCTATAAAGGGCACTTGACTCTGATGTAGTTTTAGGCGTGAGATTGGAATTGTGTGAACTCTGGTGCTGCACGTATGCAAAGCGGGATGCATAAAACAGATAAACCAAGTAAAATAAAGACTGATGGTGCCCAGATATAGGAACGGATGGATGCACATCCCTCTCTGGTACAGGGATGAAGGAGAGGGACTGTTCCTGCCTGGTGAGGAAACTCTGGCTGTCGTCGGTGGAGAGCGTCTGCCTCGATTTCGTGATCAGGAGTTGACATCTGGATAGATTTTCAGTCTCCTCCGGTCCAGGGTAGATGAATCTCTCGCCCGATGCCCAGCAGCAGATCGATCCCAGACGGTGCGGGTTTTGCAAAAGCATCTTTCCTAACGAATTAAAAGTGCGTGCGGAGCAGAGGAGATAAACCTCGCCAGCCCTCAGCCTGGGAAGAAATACACGTAAGACTAACCAGCCGCCTTCTGAGGCTCCAGCCGGGAGGAGCCTGGCTTCTTCGGCGCGTACCTGCAGTATTCAGACGTGTTACCAGGATGGAAACCCTGGGTTTATGGAATTAGACAGCACTGGTGTCGCTCCCCCTGCTGCAGGAGTGGGTGCTGCTGCCACCCCCCTGGGCTCAGCCCACCCCAGCTGTCACAAACCCCATTTTTCCAGCCCGATTTGAAGCTCCATAGGAGACCGTGTCGAGTCCCCAGAGCCCAGGTTTGACTGGGGGTTGTAGGCAGCGTGTTCCCAGCGCTTCTTAGTTTGCCATCTCCCTCCCCTCCTCCGTAACTTCCCGGTTTCTTGTTCCCCTCCTACACTCCCTGTGTTAAACAGTTGCTGCGTTTTGCCCCAGAAGGTGGTGATGGTTTAATGTATCTCCAGCGCGGGTTTTTTGGAACAGCTGCCGGGCTGTCCCCCTCTCTCATCCTCGCACGCAGCACCGTGCGACGCGTGCACGTACTTGTGCATCTTCATATAGAGATATTTCTTTTTGCAGGGAGACATACAGATTAAAACACATGTGCATATGTTTTCCTTCCCAGATATATTTTGGAAAATATGAGTCAGCAGCAGGCAAGAACATATTACATAATGCCTGGGAGTGAAGAAAGCCTTGCCATCTATTAGGAGGCAGGCTTTTTGCAGGCAGCGGGTTTTTTTAACATCATTTTGTTCCCACATATCGGTGCGTGCCTCTCGGTCAAGTGGCTTTATTTCCATCGTACGCAGTCGTGTCCGATGCAGAAATGTGGTCCCGGTAGCCTTGGGTCTCGATTCATT
>NW_009734769.1:16555-27039 GCF_000703405.1 Apaloderma vittatum | reverse complement strand
CACATGAAGTGCAGCTGGAAATAAGCGTCGCCCCCGCCGCCTCCCCTCTGCTCGCGGCCACCCACCTCCACCGCCTACACCCAAATGGGAGAGTGAAGTCAACAGCCGCTTTTAGCGCTCAGCTCCGGCTCTCGTTTCCAGCGCCCGTGCCTGCCGTACGTGTAGGGGGGAGAAATTTCAGAGGGGGTCGAACCACCCCTTTTTTTAACGGCTCCTGCAGCCCTAAGAGCACTCGTCTGGTCCCATCGTGTGCCTCGATGTAAGGGGGACAAGGGAGGACGGGCAGTTTGGCTTCTTGTTTCATGGGGAGCATCATGAATTACGGAGAGACTGAGGAGCACAAGTTAAAAAAATAACCCCACAAAACAAAATTAAGGTGAATCTGGCTCAAATCAGATGAGCTCGAGGGTTTGAGCTCTGCAGTCCTGGGCTGTCACGGGGGCTTGGGTGCTCTTCTCCTCTCGACGGTGCTGCATCTCGGTTTCTTCGTCTCCGATGGCAGCGCTTGATTCCAGGGTGTTCAGTCGCATCGCTGCATTTCGGAAAGACACTTCGAAAGCCTGGGGGGGGAATGGGCACTAGCAGAGTTAAAGGGGGTAAAGGGGAAGGGCTTGTTTGTTTATTTTTAACTTGCACCATAAAACCAAAAGGGTTTGAACTGCTTTCGTCTCCCAGGGCGCTGCAAATACTTCTGCTGTGGCTAAGCTGGTGGTTGCCTTTCGAGCAAAGAGAAAGCTCTGTTGCGGTTTGAAAATATCAAAGCCTTCCCAAGGAGGCAGTAAATTGCCGCGCTGGCTGAACCCAGGAGCGCAGGAGAGCTCCGTGCCCTGTCTGGGACGGTGTCTGAGACGCGCTGTAGAGAAAATTGAGAGAGACACCATAATTGCTGGTGACGGAATAACCTGTTTATCCAGAGCGCTGTCTTCACCCCCATTAGCCCGCGCATTTCTGATGCTCGGAGACAAGAGAATTTAAATCTGTGTTTTTAAAACCGCAAAAAAAAAATCTCTGCTGTAAGCGGGACATTCGCGTGAGCTCGGCGGAGGGGAGGGACTCTTCAGCCCGCCGTCCGTCAGAGCTCTCCGTGGTTTATTCGATCTGAGCTGTGTGTCTGCCCAGTGGTTGGAGCACTTGGAGGGAACAAGAGGCTGGAGTTTGGGGGAGCTGCTCCCCATTTCCAGCTCCTCTGCAGCCATGTGGGTGATGCTGCAGAGGCCGTTTCTACATCTTTATTTTTCATAACATAACGCGTGCGGAGGGAGATCGCCCTTTCCTGTGAAATGACAGCAGAGGATGAAAAGTAGCGTATTCAAGGCAGTGATAGCAGACCCAAAAATGCTGTAAAGTGCCGCCGTGCCCTTGGGAGGCAGAGGGGAGATGGGCGTCGGGCACACCAGAGCTCCCACCTGGGCTGCTTCTTCCCTTAGTGAGAAGCGCCGCCTCGCGCTCTGCCCGAGACCCCAGCGGAGGGGAGACGCCAAACGACGTCAGCAGGTTCTGCCGAAGATTCGTTTGGCCTCGGATGTTTTGCGTATGCAACGTCGGGTTGCATCCTTATTGTTTTCACTGTTTTGAGCAGCATTCAGCCAGATAAGGTCTCTCTACCTCTTCAGAGCCTTCAGTCGTTGCGCATTAATAATAGAGTTGGTCTCTGTTATTAATTGATCCAAATTAGGCTTTTTTTTTTTTTCCCTTTTTGTTTCTCTAAGCCTTTTGTGGTATTTCTGTGTGGTTAAGAAATTAATCTGCATTAAGCAGAGATATCTAAGTAAAAATAGTAGCTTTGGATGGGAGCTTTTCTGGCTTTCGTGGTGGAAGCTCCAGGGCAGAACTGTTCAGGGTAACCAATAATCCTCGCCTCGTAGCCAGTGATAAGATCATAAAATATGTTGGGCTGGAAGGGACCTCTGGATAGAGCACGGAGCACAAAGGAATGGCACAAAAGCCCCCCAGGGCAGCTTGGCCCTGCTCTGGGGTGCTGGGATCCTCCTGTTAGTGCTCCTGTCCAGCTGGGTGATGGGAGCTCACATCTTCCATCCCAGATCTTCCCTTGCAGAGTTCCTGCGCTGGGCCGGCCTCTCCCCAGAAGGAGGGTTGTTCCCCGGGGCACGTGCCCTCCTGTTCTGTCAAAGCTGGTGGGAAATGTCTGTAGTGGGCTCACATGGTCATGAAAGACTTCCCCTCGTTCCTTTGAGCAGTTCTCCCGCAGCCGAAAACATCTCGCCCTCGCTGGCGGTGGCTTCAGGTTCCTTTTATTGCTTTTTCTCCCTTTCTGTTTCTGCGGCACATGGTTTTACCTCTGCGAGGTTTTTTCCCAGCTCAAGTTGAAATTCAAGCAATAATAATAATAATAGTACTACTTGACGTTCTTCATTCCAGCATCTTAAAAATATTTTTCTGCGCTTGGCTTGCTTACAAGCCTTTGTGCTGGATAAACGCTCGAGTCCTTTTCTCTAATTTAAGATGGAGGTGGGTGCCTGAAAACCCTCAAAAGTCAGATGGAGATCAAAGGCTTGGGACTACTGGCAGTTTTCTGTATTATCCCCAGGGAGCTCAAGACGAAGGCTGTGCAGGAGGAGTGCAAAGGGACTGCTGTGCTGGGAAGCGCTCGGTGCTCCTGAAGGCTGGGCTTGGTGTCTGACGTGCCTGCTGCTGGCCTGGCTGGAAATCCCGTGTTTTATCACCTTGTTTTCATGTCTCTCCCTGTGCAAATGGCTGGAGCAGGGCTAATGGTAGCACTGCCCTTTCCAGTGGTAGCTGGACGAGCTTTAGAAGCTTTTCAGAAAAGGAAAGCTATTTGCACTGTAGTCCATCCTTTTCTTCCCTCTCTGCATGAGCAGGCGTTGTTGGGACAATAGATGGGAATTTGTCCTGGAGGTGCACAACAAGGGTATCCTGAGGGTTCAGGGCAGCTCACAAAACAATCACCTCTGATAAATGCCCAGAGGTTTCCTTGAGTTTTCTCAGCAGCCGTCCTCCGTGCTCGCAGTGGGTATTTTCACCACTGACCAGTTACTCATAGGGAAATGCTACAAGGCTGTGTAAGCCACCAACAGCATAATAAAACATGAAAATGGATGCAGAGCAATTTGTCCGGAAGAAGAGTGGAAAGGAAAAGATAGTTAAAGTCCTAGGAGTGACTGCTGGAAGTGCAAAAGGATCTAGAAAGCAAAGATGCAAAAATAAAATCTGAAATGGAAACGAGCACCATTTCTGCAGCATTGTGTAACTCATTCTGATTGCAATCCATCTAGAAATCTATCTGAGGCAAGAAATCAGTTCAGAATTGTAGAGCAAAGCATTGGTCTTCCAGATGTTTGCGGCTTTCTGGATTGTTGTTTTCAGCTTCCTTCCACCCTTTTGTTTGAATCCCTTTTTCCTCACAGGAAGGGTTCCCTCTGGTTGTGTCGCAGGTGGGGCAGCAAGAGAAGTGTCCTGGGGCTTTCTGCTCTGAGCCTTCCTTCTTGTCCTCTCCTGAGAAGCACCATGAGTGGTTGTACCGATGGGCACGGCGGGGTTGGAAGGTGGAAGCCCCACGGTTTCTATAGGATAGCCCTGCTTTGGAGAGGACCGTGCTACATCTCCCAGGCTGGCCTGAGGTGGTCGGGCTCACAGGGAGCTCCAGTTGTCCCCAGACATCACTTCTACGTGAGCAGCAGAGCTGGGGCTGTGCTGGGCTGTTCACCCTGATCACCTCTTTTAAATACGTCGGATCAGATCGTGCGACACAGGCGCTAGAGCTGTCTAATGAGCCCATATTTATCTTTCACTATGTATATTCTAAGCCTCCTTAAGAGGCTGATTGGACGCCCGTCAGTGTTACAGGCTTCTGGTATCTGGCAGATGTCCTGACGGGATGAAGTCCTGAACCTACCAGATGTCATCGGTGCCATTCCCAGCAGTCTCCCGAAAGGCCAGCGTGGTGCACCTGACATTTCTCTTGTATTCGGTGGCATTTGTGAAGGAGGTTTTACCTTGTTCCGTGTCCATCTTGAGTGTTCAGGGCTGCCGACGGTGATTTGTGTTGAATCTGGTTCTTGGCAGAGACTGAAGCCGCGACGTGTCCGGGCAGAGCTCAGCTCTGCTGCCAAAGCCACCCTTTGTGGCTTTGTCGCGTTGGACGAACGTCCCTCTCCTCCTGGAAGGTAGGCTCGGCTTTACTCTGCCTGTCATGGGCTTCTGTGAGCTCTTACTTACCCAAGATCACAGTTTGGCTTTAGGTTGTTCATCGGAGGAGCGAACCACTCACTGGCTGCTTCCAGAACGTCCCTTTAGGCTCAGTCTCCTCCTTCCTCTTGGGAGCTGGGCTCAAGCAGTGAGGCAAGAAATGAGCAACGCTGGGGGGCAATCCAGGCTCCTCAAAGATCAAACATCTGCTTGGAAAGCAGGTTTGCAGATGGGTGAGAGTTTGGGACCGGAACCCAAGGAAGCTGGAGGCTTTCCTGACGCTTCGAAAGGTCTCCCAGCAGAATGGCCCAAAATATAAACAACGGGGTTTGGTTCTGCAGTATCTCCTCTGACCCATCTCCTCGATTCTGTTTTCCCTCGTGGGACAGCTCGGTGTGGTTTGGCTGATGAGCCTTTTTGCGTTAGTGAGAGATGCCGTCTGTAGCCCTCGTTTCTGCTGACAGGGTAGTAAATGCAATCGCATTTAAATGCAATGGAGGGACGCAGAAAGAGAGTGTGCAGGAGGTTTACCAAGTGGGATGAATCTGAAGAGAAACCGCCCGTAGCTTGGGAAGGAGGTGAGGAAAGGGGAGATGCAGGTTTTTCAGATCGAGAGAGCGCAGGTGAAAGAGGGAGAAGGATACGATGCAGGAGGGGAAACTCCACGTAGAGGAGTGGTGCTGTAAAGGGAAAAAACTGGGGCTGAAGGTCAGGACGAATTAGAACGTGTGGAAGATGTAATCTGCTAGGCTCTGGATTTGTATTTCTGGAAAATAACAGAAAAGAACCTTCACCTGAGGCAGTTTTCATGAGACTGGAGAAAATACCAGAGCAGGTACTCAAGGGGTCAGCCTTCCTTTGGCTTTGAGCAGAACGGGTGAAGCAAAGACTTTTTTTCAAGCACAGAACCCCCTGAATTGTGTTTCCTCACATGCATGTGCACAGCTTAACAAAGGATTTGCACAAAACAAAGAGTATCCTCATGATAATTGCAGAGAGGAGCAACAGACCTTCCGAGGACAGAAGGATTCGCAAGTAGAAGGGCTCTGGAAATGGGCCGTTGGTAACGCTAGAGCAGAGAGGAAGGGAATATTTTATTATTATTACCTGGAGTGGATTCAAGCCTCAAAGAGATGGTAGCGTTTGCCAGTTTGAGTGTGCTAGAAAGCTGGATGTTGGAGGCTTGCAAGGCAGTCAGTGCCATCCATCACTCTGGCCTGTGCCCAGCTGTGCTTTGGGAACCCCGAGAGTTAAGGTCAGGCTTTGGTTTGGTGGAGATGCCGGGCTGGACGGTGGTTATAGGGGCCAGGAGCTTGCGCTGCAAGTACAGCTTGGTTTTGGCACTGGTCCTAAAGGAGAAGAAACCAGTAAGTGAGATACATCACACGCTGGAATCGGTGCTGTGGTTACTGCTTTTGAAAGATTGGTGGAGGTGGATTTGCCTGTAAGAAAAGGATTTATCTCGGCCGTTCAATAGCCTGTTCCAAACCTTCCTGATCTCTACAGTCTAGAGAGAAGTTCCCTGGATTTATGGATGTCCTTAGAGGTGTTTGGTCAGCCAGGGTCCTGGAAACACAAGGCAGTGGAGTCTTATCTGTGTCCAGCAGCTTTACTATGTTATTTTTAAGTAGGCTCCTATATACCTTGCCATTGGGTTCTTGTAGCACAAAAAAGCCTTAATCCTTTCATAATTCTGTCCCATCCTGTGCTGTTTGTTCATAAACTCCCCTGACATTATACTGATGCATAAATACAGATTTTTTTTCTCCCATTTTCTTTACCTGCGGTAGCACCAACCAGTCTAAAACTGAGCTCAGACTCCAGGGTTCTTGCTAATCCTGATGGACCTAATGGGGGAGAGCACTGGGGAGGGATTCTGGGAGTCTGGAGATGAGCCCAATACCTTTGAAACCATAAACCAGGTGAACTAAGGCTTCTGAGTTTTCCTAATTTGTTAGGAAGTCACAAGGTTCATCTAGCTGTCAGTTTTTAATTTTTCATCTTAAGACTATCATATATTGAAATAAGATACCAGTAATTTAAACCTATCCATGTTCAGGAGAACAATTTTGAAATAATAGCAAATATGCAACCTCTTTCTGGGAGAAACATAAAAACCATATTCTTTTTGGAGCTTGTGTTAATGACTAGCTGTCAGTTTTTAATTTTTCATCTTAAGACTATCATATATTGAAATAAGATACCAGTAATTTAAACCTATCCATGTTCAGGAGAACAATTTTGAAATAATAGCAAATATGCAGCCTCTTTCTGGGAGAAACATAAAAAAACATATTCTTTTTGGAGCTTATGTTAATGAACATGGGCAGGCATTTGCCTCTTCCCAGGGTTCTTTCCACACATACTCACTACCCATCCAACCGCAAGAAAACTCTAGGTTTTTTTTACTACCCAGTGTAATTAAAAGCAAAGAAAGTAAATGCTTAAGACAGACCTCTGCTGCTCACGGATTTAGGGAGATGCCTGCCCACTCCGACTGGGATCTGTGGTATTTGATGGTTGCTTTGCAGCCTCTGTCTCTCAAAATTCCCTGGCGCCCACCCAAGAAGAGCTCCAATAGCCTTAAACTCAACTCGTTTCCTTTCCATCGGATCACGAAGCTCATCCATAGCAATCTCGGGCTCCAGCGGGGAGCGCAGAGCCGTTTTGGATTTGACACCCTCGATAGCCTCGCGGTAAATAGGTCATTACTAATACAACAGCAGCAGTAAACCACAGCGTATAAATTTAGAAACGATGCCGTTTGTGGTCCTTTTCCTTCGGTAGCAGATATTATTTCTGCTGCCTGCAGAGAGATTTAGGTAATGTTCGCTTTTGCAGATCTTCTCGTAGGGCTGTGCCTGGGGATTGACAAGTGCTCAGGTGCTTTTGCACCTCTGTGGCTGCTGTTCCTGACTAACGTGAGCTTAAAACACAAGTGGAAACCCAGGAGATCCCTGGTGCTCCTCCTGTTGCTGCAGACCGGAGCTCTCCAACCAGTTTGTCGGAGCTTTTACCCAGCAAGTTGCTCTCGGAGCCTTTGGTTTTTCCAGCGGGGACGTCACGTGGGATAGAGAGACTCAAAGAGGCCAGTTTTACCTTGAAAGTCTAGGTTTAAGTATTTTATTTTTTTTTCTGTTAAAAAAAATGTGTTTCGACAGTTTGTCACATCGGCTCAGCCTGCCATGTCGTGGGCAGCGAAGTGTTAGGAAGGAAAAGCAAAAAGTATTTTGATGAAGGATCAAGTCGACTCACTAATGTCTTCTGAACAGCTCCTGTGCTGACCTTGGGCCTCGCAGCCACGCGCCTGCTCCTCCGGGAGAGCTTTGGGAGGTGCTGAGAGAATTGCCAGGCGGCATTTGGGCAGATTCGGGTAAAAGTTTCGATGAAGGGCGTTTGCTGGAGGTTTGTACTTTGCAGCAGGGACGTTTTGCCAGCTTCTCCCGAATTGGAGTCTCCATCATGTGTTTATTTTTGAACCGAGGAGGAGGGAAGGAAGGGAGGTATCGTCGTCAGACTTTTTTATAGCTATGGAGAGCGGGGAGGGCAAAGCCTGTGTGTCACAAGAGACCCTAAATCTCCATGCTCAGGTTCAGGAAAAGCACAAAACCAGGCTCTCTTGTGGGTTTTGGTGTGGCTTTTTAATTTCCATGTCATTATTTTAGCTTCATGCTGTTGATGAATCAACTGAGAGGACTACAAAAGCTAACGTACTTCTGTTTTTGTGTGTTACCTGTGTCAAGCTCAGGCTAGAATTGTCCCCTGTACGACTGGCTAAGACAAGGTGGGAACAATTCAGAGGGAGAGGAGAAGGGAGCGAGACGTCGAGCGCACAGCAGCGTGCGCTGAAGTGCGGCGCCTTAGCGAAACAGAGCGCTTGGAAAGCATGGAGAGAAGCATTTCATTTGTGTAAAAGGATGACTAGAAGATGGGCTTCTCCAGGACGAGCCGTGGCCCCAGGGTGGTTGGAGGCAGCGGTGTCGTCGGGGCTGTGCCGCTGGCTCTCATTCCTTGGCCTCGCTCGCTTGCTGTAAAGCATCCTCTCGCACTTGGCAGGATCCAAGCACTCCATCAAAAGTTCATTAATATGTTCAGTTAGAGAGCAGGGCTGCGGGCAGCTCGCTGGCAACACCGGGGAGATGGTCCAGATGACATCAGAGAGAGCAAAGGGCGCTCAGTGCTCTGGCTTAGCGAAGGCTCGTGTTTGCGACTCAGTGTCAAGATGGGAATTGAGCCTAAAATCTGATAGCGTGTCCTCCGCTGGTTTCAGTCCCAGAAAGCGGAGATTCAGCCTCTTGAAACGGGGCAGTGCTGGGAGTCGGGCTGTGCTGGGATTTGGTTTGCAGCTAGCGTGAAATTCTCAAGTTGGATGTGGGGTTGCGGTTGTTTCAGAGGGGAGAAACCGCCCCTCAAGGGCTCAAATGCTTCTGAAAGGCTCAAATGAAGGGTCTGAGACTAAAAGAGAATAAAGAATAAGAGAATAAAAGACAATAAAAGAGAAGGAGTAGTCAACGTGCAGGGACGGTGACTGATTTTACTAATTTGCTGAACTGTAGTGCTGTCGTTCAGTGGAAATTCGGAGATATTTTTATTCACGAAACGTGAGTGGGGAGAGGAAAGTACAAATGACAAAAAAAGCAGCATTCGCTTGGGGTTTCTAGCAGCTACCCCAAGGGACCTGGAGGGCACGGGTCCTCAGTGTCCTTGCTTACGTTTTGGGAGTAATAATGTGCAATATAAGCACCTTGGAGAAACCAGCTGCGATATTTCAATACTTGACTAGTTGTGTCATTGGTTCAACCTTCTTTGAAGGGGATGAAGGGAGGACGCGCGCCTGGTGAGAAAAAAAAAAAGGGAAACGTGGAGCCTGCTCCAAGAGTCGCCCTCAGATGACATAAAGATCCATATAGAAATTTGTCCTCTTAAAAGGCGCCCGAAAGTGGAATGGTGTTTTATAGTGCCCGTAAAAAGAGCCGTTAATAAAATTAATCTGGAAGGAAAGGGCGGCGCGGAAAGAAAGATGAAATTTTACAGCCCTAACGTGCAGCAGATGACAAGTGTAAAATCCAGCCCTGGCTGGTGGTGCCTGGAAAGCAGCGCTGCGTGACCCCGAGCGGTGTTTTCACCCCAACACAACTGGGCAGATACCTGCCCCCCTCTCACCGTTACCGTAATTCCCGTCGCTATTTGAAGATGCGGTCGTTACAGCCAAAGCCTGGAGCCCAAGAGGTTGCCTGGTGTATCTGTCAGTAAACCTGACTTTTTTTTTTTTTTTTTAATCTGATGCTGTTAATTCTGACGGGTTGTTTGAGCTTTTCTGGAAAAGTTTCATCTCGAGAATGCAAAGAGCTTAGAATGTTGGGAGAACAGCCGGGTGAGGACGGCAGGATCTTTGATAAAAGCCAATGGCTGAGGCTTCCCTGGTTCTCAAGAGCTGTGCTTGTGCTTCTGGCCTTTTAAAAATTGAAGCTTGAAAGTCTGGGAGAAATAGACATTTTGGACCTATAAAACAGCAAGTCATAATTCCCTGTAAAACATTTGAGGCGATTTGGGAATGTAACATTTCTTATTAAACTTGACGGGTTTTAGAGATTTCTTATGTTTTCGTAGCGGCGCGGGGCTACGACCTCTATAATGTTCAACAGGATACTTGAAAAATTGAGACCAATTTAACAAGAATAGCTGCTGCCTTGGCTCCCCAGCTCTTCCATTTCTTTTTTGGCTAGAGTTAAGTTCATAATGGTCTAACTGAACCTTTTAGTTGCTAAAAAAGAGATTCTTGTGGCCTGGGCATAAGGGACTATTTGTGAGAAGTATTTTGTCAAAACCATTTGTCCGTGGCTGGAATAACAAAGCAAAAGGTTGTAGCTACGGTGTTTTGAAGAAGGTCAGAAATTGTCAGTCTTTGCATATTTAAAGGTTATTTTTTTGTAACAAAACGCACCGTTATTTGGGAGTTTCAGGGAATACAAACCCCTGCGGATAAGGAAGAAAAGCTGTGTGTAAGTCGTTTGCCAGGTGATGTTATGTGACGTTTCGGGGGTAGCAGGGTTGGCACCAGACCTGAAGTGAAGACCCGAGTCCAGAGTCTGTCGGCTGCAAGCCTGGAACCCAGCAAGAGGGGGGTTTGTCCATAGCTGAACCTTTTGTTGCTCTGTGTCTGAAAAGTAGAAGAGCCAGTTAGTGGAACGCGAGAAATGATGCACTATCAGAATTCTGTGGCGCTGTGATTTTTTTTTCCCCGGCCTCCTCCTCTGAGGTGCAAGGTGTGTCTTTTACCTTGTTTCCCCTTTATTTCTTAATTAAATTTGCCCGGT
>NW_009734769.1:8829-16529 GCF_000703405.1 Apaloderma vittatum | reverse complement strand
GCTATGGCGTCTGCAAATGGAATGCCCTCTTCCCTGAGCTCTTTCCCGTGTTGTCAGTTTTCCTGCGAAAGCTCTTGTACGTGTAGGTCCGTGGCATTTTGGAAGAGCAGTCAGAATAAATGTTTTTGCATTTCTTTAATACGTGGTATTTCCTAAGGTGAAATAAGAATGTGGCTGCCTTTTCCCTGCAGGAGACTCGAGTGAGCTTTTAGAGAGGCTGGAGAATAGCGTGTTGCGGGAGCTTTCAGTCTTTTAACCTTTCTCTAATTGATGAATAATTCTTTGCTGTTCCAGGCTGATCCGTGAGTTCCTTTCGGGGTCACAAGCGCCTCCCTCTTTTTAATATTGCCTTACTGATGAGTCTGAGCTGAGAATTAATTGCTAGAATACTTTCTTCCTCCAAACCCTCTGCCCCTGAGGCTGGTCCCAGAGCGCAGGCAGCCTTCAACCTCTAGTAATGACTGCTCAGGACTGGTGCATGTTTAAACCAGAGAAATTCAAGAAGCGTCTTGATATGTGTAAGAAAGGAGAGTGATTTCCACCTCAGGTCTGCATGTGGTTATCTTGAAACCGCTCGGAAGGGCTGTTCTTGGTAACGGCCTGGAGCTGCCGCAGAACGCCGTAGGTAGGAGATGCAGTGGCACCACTTACATTCCCCTTTAAATTAAGATAACGTCCTCTCCAGACATCCACGATCCTTAATATCGAGGGGTTTGGAAGATAGCGTCAGAGGAAGTGACTCGTTCACGGCAGAAATGCTTTCCTGAGAGAAAATGATCCGTCGGGCGAGGAGGGGCTGCGGGCGCTGTCGCAAACCCTGATGGCTTTCCTTAGCTCGCTCCTTAGCTCGCCTGTACTGGCCGTGGCGTTGATCCGCGTCCTGGGAAGTCAGTGGCACAAAGCCAGATCGTCCCGGGAAGCTGTGCTTCTGCACAATGAGCTCTCTTTGAAAGCAGGGATTAAATTATGTTTTTTAAAAAAGGAATCCTAAAACACAAGCAAAATCTCCCTGGCTGGGTTGTTGGGGAGTGAAGGGGACAGAGCAGCCGGGAGAGTTGCTTTTCCCCCTCACAGTGTGGCAAAAATAAGAAAAAAAATTAAAAAAAAATTCTTCAATGGCAAGACTCTGGAATAAATCATCTAGAGAGGCTGTGGATGCCCCATCCCTGGAGATGTTCATGGCCAGGGTGGATGAGCAACCTGGCTGAGTTAAGGGAGGTTGGGTTAGATGACCTCTAAGGTCCCTTCCAACCTCAGCCACTCCATGATTCCATGAAACCACGCTGTGAGATCTTGTGGCTGATGGAGAATGAGAAAGTTCAATGTCAAGCTGCAGCGAGCCCTCCCTGAGATGCTTTCCATTGCTCTCTCGTGGAGAACGGGCGCACTCATGGGCTGGCGTTTCGCTTGCCGGAGCTGCCATGAGACTTGGCAGGCGACCAAGCTGACTGTCCACCCCGACCGTCTCCGTGTCCTTCCTCCTCCCTCGAGCTGAGTTGGAGCTTGGTTTGCTGTGGGTACATTAACATGTTAATCCTCCTGCCAGGCTCGTGGCTAATACCTGCAGCTGCTGCAGAAAAAAGGTGATTGCCTTTGTGTGTCATCGGCACGGCAAAAAATGGTCTTGATGGGGTTGATCTTGATGGCAGAGAGGTTTTAGAGGTGTATGCACTGTTTCTTTGGGGCTTGCATATTCTGTGTAACACTTAAATAGTGAATGGTCATGGTACCTGGCTCAGGAATTACTCTTGCGGTGCCTCCATCCCACCTGCGTTCTTTCAGAAACAAGGTGCTTGTGCCTGTGTATGCAAAAAAATTTTCTTAGTGTTCACAAATAATGAAATCAACAGAAGTTTCGAAGCTCAGAGCAAAGCTCTGATGCTAGTTTTCCAGAGATGCCACTGAAAGAAAGAGAATTCCATGCAGGACGCAGAAAACCCCCCAAACAAGCACCAACCCACAAACAGAACACTTGAAAAGCAAAGAGGAAGAGAAGTCCCTCCAGGTTTCAGTTCAAGAATTACCCCGCTGTGTCAGCTGCCCACGGTTTTCTCTGCAAAATATCCCTTGGGTCCCTCTCAGTCTGGGGTTATTTCCAGCACTGAGGCTGGGAAGTGGAGCTGCAGCAACTTGAGGGACCTTTTTTTTCAACAGGAGCCACCGAGCTCCAGCTCCCACGGCTCCGGTGCCTTCCCGGGGAGCAGCGCCCGGCTGCCGGGGAGCTGCCACCTCCTTGGCCAAGGTCGTCGGCTCCAAGGCAGTGAGCAGCAGCATTAAAAAATAACTGAAAGAAATCTCCCTTCTACAAGGCACAAATAAAAAGCGGATGGTTGAGATAGCAGTAATTTAAAAACTCTTGTTACTGCCTCGGGCGCTGCAGTGGAAGGAATTGCATGTCTACAGCAGTTTTCCCCGTGGACAGCAGGTGCTTTTTGTTGTCCAGCTGGGCAAATCCAGTTTTCACTTTAATTTTCATTTTTTTCTTTGGTTTCCTTATTTTTCTTCCTCATTCTTGGGACCATCCTGTGCTCTTATAGCGCATTCTCGGGATGAAAAAAGCAAGTTAGGGGGTGTGTGTGGGAGGTTGTATTGTCTTGAGCTTAGTTTCTGTTAAAAATCTGTGCTGTTGAAGGAGTTTCTGTCTTGGTTGAAGCAAGAAATTTGGGATGAGATGCTCTAAAGTGCTTAGAAGCTTAAAATGCAAGGTTGGTAGCAGTTCAGGTATCTGAGTCCTAGTGAGCTGTATACGGACACCTGCATCACCTTTTGGGTGCTGTAGAGAAATCTGGGTTTTTGAGGGGACAAACCATAGACAAATGATGCTGAGTGATGCTCTGCAGCCTCCGAGCTGCCCCAGGGAAGCCAGACACCTTGAGATCTTTGGGCTGGACGTATGCTTTTGTAAGCATTTTCATCGAGGTGGAAATGGCATTGCAAGCAAGCCTTGGTAGCGTCAGGGAGCGAGGAGTTGGGGGCAGGTCGACGGTTTAGATCCTCTACGATGACATTTCCAGAGCAGCCTCGCAAAACAAACTCCCAGCTCTGTCCGAAGCAAGTTTCTGCTCCTGAATCATTTGCATGCATAAGGATAAATCTGCGTTTCCCAGTAAAGCTCTGTCAGTAAGAGTGCTGCGTCTTCTAGCGCGAGGCAATGCTTGAATTAAAGCCGGTGGAGAAGAGACTCGTAGGAAGAGCACTGAGCGGAGATAAGGAGTTGAGGAGAGTGTCTGAGCTCATCGGGAGCTCGGGTGATATCGCGGCTGCGCTCTGCCTGCGACTTGAGGGGAAAAGGAACGTGCACAGCAGCCAACCCAGCCAAAACAAAGGGGCATTGAATCCTGGAGGGGAAGGATCAGGAGGTTTTTTGATCTGTGACCTGGAGTGGAGGCACGTGGAGGTTGATAGACGTGCTCGGTAACCCTAAGACACAGAAGGAGAAGGGATCATTAAGGCGGTGCCAGGGGAAGTTATCTGGGGCACACGACTGGTTTTATTGCGCCATGTTACCTCCATCTGTGTTTTGGTGCTCTCTCTGCAAGCGCGATGGAGAGAGGGGTTGCACTAGATGGTCTTTGAAGGTCCCTTCCAACGCGCGCTGTGTCCCTTGTCTCCTCAGGCTGGGGAGTTTTGGTGATGTTTAATGTTTTGAGGACAGATACAGGAGCTATTGATACTAGTGTGGAGAACCGCACGTGGCTTTTATTGTGTCGTTGGTGGTAAGGGGAGAAACAAATTTCACTGGGCTGCTCACCTGGGAATTACCCGGGCATAGCACCTTTTCTTGAATCTGGATTTTGTTTCCCTTAATTCTTCATCTCCCACAAATCTTCTTCCCTTACCAGAAATCCTGCAGGAGCAGGTAACCCAATCCTACGCCGGGGCAAGAAGAACCAATCCTGATCTTGTCCCTACTTGTCTAAACCGATAAAATAAAATCTATTGGAAACTGGGAAATCCAGTGACATTGGTTTCCCAACTGTGCTGGTGGTTTCTGGATTCCCGTCTGCTGGAAGCTGTACTGAGAGCTCTTCATTCAGGAAACAGCAACGTGAGCTTGATGGGGATGTGGTGACCCTCGTTAATAAAAAATCACCTTAGTACCCTCCATTTGAGGAAAGCTCTCTCTGCTGTGACACCGTGACATGAAAAAGCGTTGTGTTCTTCTGCCCTAGGGTGGATCAACGTGCGCTGGGGCTTGGGAGAGCCCCTTGGCTGTCTCTTGTGACAAAACATTGTCTTTGCAGAAGGTACATGTCTCTTGTTTTCGGGTTGTCCACTCACTTGGGCTTTGGAGAGCAGCCTCGCTTTAGCATTTCTTCTCCTTGCTATTTATGCCTTTTTTTGGGACCTTGAATTATTTAACGAGAAAGCAAGTCGCTGAAGAAACATCAGCCTGCGAAGGAAAGGTTCTGGAGCTTTTAGCGCAAGCCACAAATGCTTTTCCCTAGAGTTTGAAGGGTATTTTGAGGAGGGATTTGAGCTTGATGGGGATGCCAGAGAAAGTTTGAAAGTATGGAAAACGTTTCCATCTTCCCTTAAGTGCAAAAATAACTATTTATTCAAGATGAAAAAAAAATAATCTGCGGGTGGGTCGCTAAAAATGATGGATGGGGATGGAGAAACTTGGCAGCAGATATATTTTTCATCTCGATGTCTTCAATGGTTTTATCAAATTCAGTTTTCTTAGTGTGGATGCTCGTGGAGAAGCTGAACTTCCCCCACATATCCTGTTCCTGTGAACCTCAAGGTCCCTTTCTTTTTGCTAAAATACAAAGGTGTTGTAGATTAGTACCCGTCACACAGATGTGCTGAGCTGTAGCAGTGGCCGGATGAGGGTCTGCTGGAGTGGGAAGAAATCCTGCCCTGGAGCAGGAGGAGGTGTTTTAGAGTCGCAGAATCACAGAAACATCAAGGTTGTAAAGGACCTTGAGATCATCAAGTCCAAGGTGGAATTGTTGAGCGTTGCTGTGGGTCCCTACCAACCCCATCTGTTCCGTGGTTCTGTGATGCTGTGACTGTCTGCAGAAGTAGGTTCAAGGCTGACTCCCTGTTCAGGCAGCTTTTTCATGAGCCATGTGCATCCCTCTGGAGCTAAAAAAGGTGAAAAGGGTTTAAAAAAAAAAGAAGTCGTGCCTGACTGCCTCCTTCCTAGGGAAGCATTTGTTTGTGCAGTGGGAAGGTGGCTGCTGTGGTGCATTCGAGGGGTGGCTCTGAGCAGTTGGGCTCTGCTGGTGGTCTCTGGTATTTCACAAGCTGGAATAGCCAGAATTCTTTCTGTTCCAGTAAGAGTAGGAGGAGGGAACTCGCCTTGGTTCCACACACTGAGGTGACCCACTGGTAAGCGCCTGGTCTTGCGTTCCTCAGGAGCTGGCTCAGCAAGGTGGGGACAAATCCCTGCTTTTATTTCAGGTTTTGTTTGCTGGGGGAGAGCTGTGATTCTGCTCCGCTTCTGAAATACCTTCGTGAGTCCGATGCTGAGATTTTGGGTCTAATTTTACCCAGATAACGAAAACTGACTGTTTAAAGACGTGGTGTAAGCCTTGAATTTTTTCTGCTGCTTGACAAAGAAGGAGATGGAATATTACCAGGGCAACCACATAAACCAGACGGCAGATTTGAGGTTCCTAGCAGCACACAGCAGCAGAGAGCAGTATGTGGCTCCCAGGGAGAGCAGTGCCTCCTGCAGCCTTCTGTTGTTCACGCTGGAAGAAGACTGAGCCGTACGAGGGTGATCAGAGGCTCACGATGAGCTGACAGTGTGATGTGGCCATAAAATAAAGCAAGGTAGGATCCAAGGATGTATTAGGAGATGAATCTCCAGTAGAGATGAATGCTGCTGTACGGAATGGTGGTGCAACCTCACTTGGACTAGGGTAGGCTGTTTGGTTGCCAGTATTTAAGAAAAATGTATCTGAACTGGGAAAGGGACAGGGACAATCAGGGGAATGGAGGGTCTGTCAGAAAGTGTCTTGTCTAGCCTGGCCAAGCAGCGACTGAGCGGGAGCGTAGCTGCTCTCCACAAACGCTCCAAGGAGCAAGACCTGCTGAGCAGAACCAACTGCTTGAGCTGAAAGAACGAGTAGGTTTGGATGACAGTGGCAAAACGCAGGCTCGTGGTTAGCTAAGGCAGCTTCTGGCCATCAGGCAGCAGTGTGGTGGTGGAGCATCCTCCCTTAGGGGTAAAAACCCAGAAGGATGGAGGACTGAGAGCGCAGATCCCTCGGGGTTTGGCCACGGCAGGAGGTGGTGTGGCCACAGGCTCTAAGCTGGTCATGGCCTATCAATAATTATCGAAACCGAGAGCCCGGGTCCGATCACCTTGGCATTTTTTGTAGGCGCTCAGCTCAACCTCTTTTCCTTCCCTTTGGGTTCCTTCCAGTGCCCTAAAACTGTTTGCTAAAACGTCGCCAAAATGGGAGCCTGCCCTCAGACTGGGACACAGAGAAAACGAATCCTGATGCCCAGGTCTGTAGAAGTTTTTCCAACTTTTGTTGACTAAAGAGCCATCAAAACCTCCATCAGAGGAGCAAACGTGGCTTCAGCTTGTCCCTCGGTGCACCCATCGCAAGGTTTTAGTTTGCATTTTACCAGCGTGGTAAATTGTGTGCTTTTAGCTTGTGTTGCTGGGTTTCCGTGGCAACCCTTTCACTAATTAATGCACTGTAGTGAGGGGGGGGGAAAATAAATCTGTCCTTAATGATGAATTAATTTGACAAGATTGTTATGGCAAGAAGAGACCTGAATAGACTCTCTGAAGGTGTAGAGCGGGGATGTTGAGTGCGCTCGTTGCTTAAAAGGAGAATAACTGGGGAAAAAGAAAAATACGTCTGTGTTATTCTGACCTTGCGACATTCAAACTGAGATCTTTCTCAGAGTTTGCAAAGGGTTTGCATTTTGGAAGGGGAAAAAAAAATAATCCTGAAAAACACTGGAAGAGCAAAACTCAAATGGTTATGTGTTCTTGTTCCTTTTTTTTTGGTAAGACATTTTAACTCGCTTAAATGATGAAATAAAAGCTAAGTGAATTTAAGAAGTTAAATGCATGAAAGAACAAGAAAAATCACATTTAAAAATGTGATGTCATTAAAAAAACCACCTAAAACCCAGCTCCTCCTGACTCCTCTCAAATTCCAGCCCACTCTGCTCGCTCTTGCTCCAGTTCCCCCGGCAGATCGGCCGTGGCTGTTACGAGATGGGCCCGAATGAAACCATCGTTTTGAAATTTAGAATAAGAGAATTAAATGCAACTTCCCAGCGTGGTCCTGGCTGCCGAAGCAGCGGCCTTGGAAGCACATTAGCGAAAGTAAATCGGGAAATGAGAGAAACCCAGCAGCTTCCTGGTGTGTGGCGGGGCTCCAGTTCCCCCGGCAGATCGGCCGTGGCTGTTACGAGATGGGCCCGAATGAAACCATCGTTTTGAAATTTAGAATAAGAGAATTAAATGCAACTTCCCAGCGTGGTCCTGGCTGCCGAAGCAGCGGCCTTGGAAGCACATTAGCGAAAGTAAATCGGGAAATGAGAGAAACCCAGCAGCTTCCTGGTGTGTGGCGGGGCGGAGTCCCGGCCGTCCATCCCCATCAGCGGCGGCAATTAAAACTCCATTAGCGCTCTGTGCGCAAGTTGGAGGGTTAAGTCACTGTGTCCTGGTGAAATTTCCACGCGGGTAATTGTGCTCAGCCTCCCCGAATCCTCCCCTCCTG
>NW_009734769.1:371-8760 GCF_000703405.1 Apaloderma vittatum | reverse complement strand
TCCCTGCCGCTGATCCTGCGGCTGCCTCCCGTCCGGTTGCGACTGCAGCAGTTACTCGCACGGAGGAGTAGTGCCAGGGAGAAATAATGAGGGTATTTTAGCTGCTGCTTAATGAGGTTTCACTTTTGGAAGGGAGGGCAGCACGCTGCTAACTGGCTCTTGGCAAAACCGCCCCGGTGAGTCTGCTGCAAACGGGCAGGGTGCTGAGTCTGGGGTCCTGTGGGCAGGAGCATACTCTGAGGAGTATAAACAGCAATGGAGGTGAGGTTATTTTTGCCTTTTTAGGGAGAGAATATGTGCGAGTGCTTGCTTTAAGAACAGTGAAGTTCTCAGAAGGGTGGAAAAGGTGAGGCTGCCCACCCAAAAAGCCTCAAGCCCTTCAGCACAGCAAGGTGGAAGGGACTTAGCGAGGCACATTGCCTCGAGCTTTCGGCAGCACCGCGTCGCTTCCAGCGCGGAGGCTGGGGCTGCCGTGGGAGAGATGTAAAGCCCTGGGATGGCGGCATCTCCAGCACCTTGCCCTGGGGAGTTGGGGACATGGGCTGGGAGGAGTGAGACCCCCTCCCTTGCCTTTTTTTTCAGGGAGGGACATTCAGGTTCTCCAGCAGGGGATGCATTTGGAGAATGGGTCTGGAGAACTGGGCACTCAGAGTTTTCTGCTTTGAAATACGAGAACAAATATTGGCGCTCCGGCAGTGCTGCTGGAACCACACTGTCCTCTTACTGTCACAGCCCAGGTAATGACAGCGCCCCTGCAACGGAGACAGTGCCCAAGATACCAGTGTGTTATTAAGGCCATCGTGGAACCTGCTGTAAACATCAGGGCTGGCTCCTGGCCCTTGCCTTACATCACCAAGGAGACTTTCGGTGGTCTGTCCTAGCTGCTGACACCGTTGGGCTACATCCCACAGTCTCCTTCCATGGATCTTGCATTCAAGAAGCTTTTTCTAGACAGCTGGATACCGGCACCCTGAGCTCTTTGTGGTTTTTAGAGGCGACAGCAAAGAGAAAGGCTTTCTTCCACCCCACCAGGATCTGTGGCTGCAGCTGCACGCTTGCTCCGCTCATCCTTCTGTGCTGCCCTCCTGCCCCTCCTGGGCTGCTCCAGCTCTTCTGCCTCTTCCTCCTTTGGGATAAAGTTGTGTATTTTATGTTCAAGGGCTTCCCGACCTTATAGATCCTTTGTCTTGCATCTTTTGCTGGTGTTTTCATTTTAGACAGTTAAAATGGAGCCTTTCTCCATTTCAGACTCCTAGCTCTCTCCCCCGTTATCCATAAATAATACCTTTCCTGGAACTGTTGAGACTGTTAACGCAGGCTCTGAAAAGGTGGTTTAGTCGAGCTTTTAACAAGTTAAATCTCTTTCTGGGTATTAATCCTTCCAGAATCTCTGATAAAATTTGTTGCTTTTCTCTGAATCCCTCCCACGCTGCCAATATCTGTCTGAAATGAGTTGCTTCGTGCAGAGCAAGCCATGGGAGGAGGGACCTTTAGAGCCTCTTGCAGATCTTGCTCTCGTTTCAGTGCGTTTCCAACTCCTCCCTGAAGTCCTGCTGCTGTCGCTCCAGAGATTCCTTGCCCTGTGAGCATCTCTCCCATTGAATGTAGGTTTGGAATGAGTTGACCTCCTGTTTACTAGCTTTGTTTCGTAGTTCTCAGATATATTTGTGTGATTTTCCTGTTTGATATCACCAGAGGATGTTAGTGAATAGTATCTCCACCTCCATGTTGCAGCGAAGATGTGAAGGTATCAAAGGCTGCAGCGAATGTCGGTTCCCATTTCTCGTTTCTTGCATTTGTTTTTTTCCTTGCTTTGCACTGCACTGCAGGATCCCTAAGCCTGTGTGACAGCAAACTCCAGCTGTGATCCAGGTTATCGAAGACTGCAGCGGAACTGGAGGGGAAATTATCTTTTTCCCCATCATGTTATTGTAGAAATGTCACGCTCTCCCATGAGGCAGTAGCAGGCTTTGGACAGCCTCTTCTACCAAGCATTAGGTCTGGAAAAAAAGAGGACTTGAGCAGTGAGAGCATCCAGCACACCTTGGAGACTTGTGACCTTTCCTAGAGGTCGGTTTGAACCAGTCCTCCCGCCCATTCCTAAGTTTTTCAGCCTGAATTGATTGTCCTGCCTCGGTGCTGTTGCCGTTTGGGCTCCCACCAACTAAGGTGCTTCACGGGCAAGGAACTGACCAAATCCCTGGCCTGGGGAGCTGCTGCGAGAGAACCTCTGGCTCTGTGTTCAGCTGAAGCACAGCCTCCGAGCCAGATTCCAAGGAGCTGGCGCTGGCCTTGGTCTCAGAGTCTCTCCTCACCCACACATAAACCCAAGAAAAAAAATCTCTCCATTGTTTCGAGGTGTCCAGCTTCTCACAGAATCACCGAATGCTGGGCGTTGGAAGGGACCCTGAAATATCCTCCAGTCCAACCCCGCTGCCAGAGCAGGATCACCCAGAGCAGGTCACACGGGAACGCATCAGGTGGGTTGGGAATGTCTCCAGAGAAGGAGACTCCACAGCCTCATGTTCTTCTGCAACCCCCTGTGCTCCAGCTTGCACCCGCTGCCCCTTGTCGTCCCTGAGCAGAGCCTGGCTCCGTCCTCCTGACACTCACCCTTTCCATATTTATAAACATGAGTGAGGTCACCCCTCAGCCTCCTCTTCTCCAAGATGAAGATACTCAGCTTGTTCAGCCTTTCCTCAGAAGGGAGATGGAGGACCTAGCAAGGAGAAGGGCTTTTTCTCTCATCATACTTGACCCCTGTTGCACATTTGACCCTTCGGGCACGTGCGTTGCCACCACGGTCCAGTTTCTCCACTTTGGGAGCTCTTTTCCATACTTCTTGCCTTTGGATACACTTCTTGACTATTCCAGCTGTGCAGTTTTGAATGACGGCGGCTATCATCTCGGGCAATGCTGACCATAAAAAGTAACGTGAACAATTGCGAGCGTAGGATAATTAATTATTTCCATGCCTGTGCTACAGGAGGGGAAGGCAAGGAGATGTGAGATATGCAACAGTGATGGAAAGCTGACAGGCAGGTCACATCACATCTTTCCTGTCTCTTTTTCTCTGAGTGGACCATAAAATAAAAGGAAACTAGGCAATTGGAGCTCCTATCCGTTTTCATAGGGCTTGGTTAAATGAGGGTTTACTTAGACTAAGAGCTCCTCAGAGCCACTTAATTCTTCTAGGTGGATCTATATCCAGGCCGGGAGTAAAAATTCCTTACCAGCTGTCTTCAAGAGGGTACTTGCCAAGTACTTTCCCAAGGAGAACATCTTGGATGCCTTCAAAAAACAGTATCAGTTCTTAATGGTGCTAGATTAGATAGCGTGGACAGGACGTGCCGTAGCATCTTTTAGAGCCTTTTTCCCTTTGCTGAGCTTGCCCGAGCCACGGTGTGGTTGACACGAGCTGCCCACCACACAGCATGTCTGGGGGACGTCCGCGCGCTCAGATGGTGTTTCATCAGTTGAAAAAAGGAAAACCCTTCGCTGTGAGAAGCATTAGGGATTTTCCATTACGTCAGAGTCTCCCACCTTTATTATATGTGGGTTTTTTTTTTTTCTGTGAATTTCTGTTCTAGAAGTAAAAATCCTTTAAGGCATCCTTTAAGCAATCAGAGTCAGGAAAACATGTTTCTGAAGTGAATAATTGTATACTGTGCGTAACTGAGCATAGATTGCTTACCAGGCCAATAATATCCAGTGTAGCTGAAGGTGAGCCTGAGCAGATCCTTGGATGAGACTTTGTCTGGACTAATGGCCTCTAAGAAACTCAATCATGACAGCTTCCATAGGGCAAGTTTCAATCCAAATCCAAGTTGGGCTGTCATGGTGCACCCTCAAATCTGCCTGTACCTGTGTGTAGCAACCTTCCTCGTAGTTTACACTAGTTTTGCTCTAAAAAAAATTCCTCTAAAAATAGAAAGCAGCGTTGCAATTGGCTGAGACATCAGACACCAGGTTTATATATTTTTGGAAGGGAGAACCTGACGTATTTGGTGAACGCAGCCTCACAGAAGCTCCCGTTGGCTTTGGTGTCACTGTTTGCTTGAGTGAGAGCAGAGCCTGATGGTACTCACGAGTCTGGCTCTGTTCAACATGCGCTTAGGCAGAGCAGTAGCAGTATGAGATGGCTTTGAAGATCTGTGCCGAGAAGCTGTTTGCTTTTCTTTGTCCGTGATCCTCCTGAACTCTGAACTTGGCATTTAAGGTGCTCCTTCAAGTACTAACCATGACCCTAAGTGCTTGGCACTGGGATCAGAGTTACCTGGCTGCTCTAAGTGATGGGATTTCAGTTGTCCCAAGCACATGGGGGATAGAGTCCAGCCCAACCTGTTATTTTCACACGGAGCAACCAGGGCTTGCTCTGCGCCTCTGCAGGTCGATGATGTGGGACAGGCCAGGGAGAGGAACGATCTTCCATCCCAGCAGAGCCCACAGTGCTGGGGATTAGCTTCACATGGGCTGTACAGCTGCCAGTTCTTCTGGGGTGAATCACGCCCCGGTAGGAGTTGGAGGTTTTCCACCCAGAGGCTGGTATGGGTTTTAAATACACTCCACTTGCCTTCCACCTCAGGTCTGAGCCACCTTTTTCTTCTTTTTTTTTTAAGTTGTTATCATTTATTTTACGCGTAGGTGTTCTGAAAGTAACGTTTCGGTTCACCTTTAGAGATGCCGTTTGACTTCTTTGTCGTAACGCGTCCTGATTAGTGATTAATTGCAAAGGACATGTTCTGGCTCCAGCCTGTGTCCTGGGGTGCTTGTCTCAGCAATGATGCACTAGGTGATTACTCACTACCCTTAACCTGACAGCTGTATTTCTTCCTTGGACTGATTTAATGACCTTGACCAGGTACGCGTGTATTTGTGCGGTTGTCAGGCGTCGGGGACGTGCACGTTTTTTTTCTTATGCTTGCGTGACCTTCGCGTGTTACCTAAGTAAGGGGAAGGAGCTGTTCCGTGAACAGATGGAGCGTTATTTCTAGAGGTAGGTGAATAATGCAGAAAATTATTCATTCAAAAGCCCTTCAGACAACTCAGATGTTTGCCTTAAGAGAGCCTTGCAAATCTTAGTGCAAATAACCTGCTCACATGAACGTTCAATCCGGCTGTCTTGAAAATGGAGTGCGAATGGGATAGTCAGCCAGTCCAGAAACAGAATAGTGCCAGGTGACTTCACGGATCCCTTAAGGAAATTAGGAAGATTCACCATTTTAAGCAGTACTTACAGAACAGATAGCTGGTAAGCAATGCATAGCCAATAGACTAACAAAAAAACCCCAAGGCTGTCAGGTAAAAAATAATGATGTGAATACCCGTCTGTTCACGGATAATTCACCAAGGAGGAAAGGCTGCTAAAATCGGCAGACGTTGGCTGCAAATAGTTTGCTTGGCTCTTGTTGTTCCTTAATGAATCGAATCTATTAGCCAGGGAAAACATCACGTTGTCTTGAAAACCAAATCACACTTGGATGCCTCTTCCCACGCGTTTGGAGCCGTTTTGACGTGAGGTCACTAATTACGCTGAGGGACGGTTTGGTTAGGGCAGAATGAGAACCCAGTTTGCAGCTGTAACTATTCAGCGATGAAGTGCAGCAATAGGTCGATGGGGAGAGATGCCTTTTAATTCCGTGGTGTTTCTCTGTATTATTTGCATCCCTTTACCTTGCATAGTCTTCAAAAAACGCCAGGTTCCCGTTCGCCTGGGCGCAGAGGCAAAGGGCCTGGATTTCGGGTCTCCAAACTGCCATTTAGGTCGAAGGGAGTTGGCCGTCGACTGGTTTGAAGCATCGTGTCCAGGGCTGGAGCTGTACTCAGCTCGCGCGTTCCCAGCCTTCCCGACGCGCAGGGAGCCGCGTGAGTCAGAGCGCTCCTGCTTAACGGCCTTTTCGGAGGGGAATTATACTTTTAAATACAGACTGGGATTGCAAACAGCGGCCGTTGGGCTCATTTGAAGGAGCTGGAACGCGAGCCATTATGTTGAGAGCTGCTGGGTTTGCCAGCAGATAATAGACAGTGATATTTCAGCTGTGACAACTTTGCCCTCTAGGCTTTGAATAGAATTAGCTTGTTCGCTTCAGGTGATAATTTTGTTACCTTATTTTGTGGCCTCTCATGACCAGGATAGGTGGGACAGGCTTGTTTGCTTTCGGGATTTTTATTTACTTTAACTTTCTAGCACTGAAGTGGCTGCCCAGTAGAGCAGCCAAAATACGGTGCTTATAAACTATCTGTACAACTATTTAAACGTGCAGTAAAGGAAGATATTTAAAATGCTAAACTTTACGTACTCATCCTAGGGCTGTTGCAGACCTAATTAGACACTTGTTTGTGAGCAGAAAGAATCAAAATAAAAAAATTAGAGATAGGCTGGACCATGCCAAGGACCGTATCAAGGAAAGAAAGGTCAGCTGAGGGAGAGGGCTGTGGCAAGCGTCTGCCTTCAATTATTCCCCTTAAAGAGGATGTTCCAGCTGTGGCGATTCTCCGTAAGACCTGAGGAGCCATCAGACGGGTGACTTCTCGCTCGATCCTGACGTGACTTGAGGAAAGCAGCTTAGCGGTGGAAGGCTGCATATCCCCTCCCTGATCGGGCCAATCCATGTAATAGGCTTACAGGGGCCGATGGCAATCTGCGAGGGAGTTACACGTGTTTAACGAGCACCAATTTATTACCTTACTGATGAGGCAGCCTTTTACATCCAGGATTGTCCGCCGAGCTTTTAGTAGGGGGGGAAAAAGGAAAAGGAGTAATGCACAATCGGTTAGATGGGAATGAGAATATAGATGGGAATAATAAGAATGTCGTGCCAGATGCCCAGTATCTCGCTGTTGAGACCAAGGGAGCGAAGGTAGGGGCTGTGACGGACACCTCGCGGTGCCACCCCTCTTCCTTCCGCTACCCCCAAGAGCAGGGTTTGCACTACCTGTGATAAATGCTTTTAAGATAAGCTTTTTGGTCTGGGTGCCAGAAGACGTGAGGAAAACTTGAATTTTCACTCAGGATCTGCAGAAACCGTTCCCCTCTGTGCTCGTCGGCCAACAAGCCACTCCTTGACTTTCTTAGACACGAGCTGCAGTGACTTTGGGAAATCAGAGATCAGAACAGCAAACGAGGAGCCTGAGCAGTGAGTGTAATTAGTGTAATACAGTCGTCTGGACTTGAATCCAGCCTGGGCACTGACTTGCACTAAGAGCAGCCACTGCTTTTGAGTTCCAAGTTCTCATCACTTACTAAAAATATCTTTTTTTAAAATTTTATTTTTAATGGCATGACTTTGGCTACGTACCGCAATACTGATGTATGGGGATTATGCATATGTCTATGGCAATTCTGAATTATTAAGGCTATTACTGAAGATGTGGTTTAATATGTTGTGGTCTAACGTGACATAATCCAGGCATCTGCTTCATTTTTAAAAAGTGTTTTAAAACACCTTGCAGTGATTCGTATCACGAAGGGGCTCTTGCTGCCTGTTCCTTGTTCTTGGCCACCCAGGAATAACGTTTCTGTTTTGCATTAACAGCCCGGCATTTGGATTAATTTCCTTTCACGATTTTTAGACCCCGGCCAACTGTGTCAGCTTTTATAGGACAAAGTATCTACTCACGCTTTCATTAGTTCTGGTCCTGTCACTTTCTTCATTTCACTCCGAACGCCTGATTCGAGATAAGTGAAATTGCTGCACTCGGGGCTCCTGGCGCGCGGTGGAGCTGCGTGTCCGCGCGCCGTCGAGCTGGCTCGGCTCCACATGTGCCCAGATTTGTGGTGGCCGATGGCAGCTCTCCTGCAGCTTCGGGGCTAGAGACCCCACGCCTGGGATGGGCAGATCTGCCTGCCCTTGCCTTTGGGTGTAGCTGTGTCGTGTTGAATAATGCAATCCGCCTGGCGTAGTTTGCTCCTTATTTCCTTTTTGCTTTGGAAACCAGAGTAACGGGTGATGCACGTTTTGAAATAAGTAATCTGGAAACCATCAAGCGCTCTCGCCTATCCTTAGAGCAATTGCAATTTGATCTTCCCTCCCTGCAAAAACTCTTCAGTTGCTCGGATGAGCTCGGCTTGCCCACAGCCAGCCAGTCTGCTCTGTAGGCTTTTGCTTTCCAGTTTCAATAAGGACAGGCTTCTTGGGCTAAATGAGCCTGGATTTGGTATTCCTGACATTTTTCCAGTCAAGCCTCAGTTGTCCGTTTGAAGGTTGTGGGTTAGATTGGGATGATCTCCATGCAGCCCTAACCCCTCGCTGGGTCCCTTCGCTCAGGGCTCGGTGCTCCACGGCAGCCTCTTGCCCCACACTGTGCACACTCCCAGAGCCTAATTTATACGTATTTTGTAATATCCGTTTTGCTTATCTGCGTTATTCTGCATCAGTCTTCTCCTGAG
>NW_009734769.1:0-292 GCF_000703405.1 Apaloderma vittatum | reverse complement strand
TTAGCACGGGAAGCATCTCTTGGTTATCCATACAGCACGTTGCAGGCTCGGCCCAGTAGCGTTAAACTGGACATAAATCAAAGCACAGCGTTGAGCCTAGTACACAAAAGGCAGTGGAAAGCAGTTACGGTGACGAGGAATCACGGAATGTCAGGGGTTGGAAGGGACCTCTGAAGATCATGTAGTCCAACTCCCCTTGCCGGAGCAGGATCACCTCAGGTAGATCACAGAGGAACACGTCCAGGCAGGTTCCAGCAAAATATAGATATATAAAAATATATACAAAATATTA
>NW_009734768.1:13802-19654 GCF_000703405.1 Apaloderma vittatum | reverse complement strand
ATATCTTTGCCCGACCTGTCAGAACTGTAGGGAACATGAACTGGTGTCATTTTTAAGTCTGAGAGATGTTTTGCAGACATTTTCCTCTTGAAAACAATTGTCTAAAATGGTTGTCTGTCAATCTGCTTGTAGTGCTCTGGCTCTGATTTTGTCCCCGGGGGATGTATAAGGGTGAGTGGACATTCAGGAGACATTAAATCTCGTGGGACAGCACGGATATAAATCTCAACATGTTCGAAGATCTCCAGATTGATGAGCAGATGAGTAAAATGAAGGAGCGGTGGAGCGGGGTTCATTTCCAAGACGTGAATAGAACCCCAGGTTTTATCTTGGCCTTTCTCTGAAGGAAGGGCTTTCTGGGAGGATGAGGAGGAAAGCGCCGGAGGTTTGTGGCGGTGGCAGTCACGAAGCTCCACAGCATCGCGGTGACAAGGCAGGGAGGCGGAGCAGTCGCCCCAGGAGCTGTTTGGGACCGGTGGGAGCCTGGAGGTGAGGTGGGAACAGGTGAAACGTGTTGCTACAAGGGTGAGCGGCACCACGAGGGGTGACAAACATCTTGCTCTGCCCCAGTGCTGAAGGATGGGGCACAAAGAACTCCTGGTGGCAGCTGTTTCCTTTCTTTTTCAGATAAGGCTGCTCTTTCTGAACCTCCCTAGAAATCCCAGTGGCAGCAGATCCTTATTGAATACCTGGATGGATGTGAAGCCTTGGAGATCTCCCGGTTTCCTCGTATGTGATAAAAGAATGGGAGATCTTCCTTCTTACCGCTGCGTTATTCAGATTAGTTGGAGTTGGGTGGGCCCAGGAGGTTGAGCGTGTGCGCAATCAGCAGATGCAGGGCTTGGTACTGCCATGGCTACCCTGATAGCGTTATCTGGGCTGGCTGATCTTCGACTCGCCCACGTGTGAGCTGCGGGAGAGGCGTCGCCAGGGCACGCATGTTCACAAGGTGACTTCCAGTCATTTGAGATTTCAGGCTAGACACAGACTGCTCCTGTTTAATGGTCTCTGCCTTCAAAAACAGCATGAGGGGAACGAGCAGCCATGATGCAGGTGAATAGAAGGAGAAAAGAAATATTCTGCGTTCTCTAGTGCTGTTAAAACACACTTTGGACGAGCTTGGTGAAACAGCTGCAATGGGACACTTGTTGCTCTCAAGAGTCTTTGTAACTCGTGATCGCCACTTTAAGCATTTTACTTGGCTTTGAGTTTTTAAAGGATGAATAAATAATTATAGGTTCACAACAGCGCGTTGGAATGAGTACATGGTGTGTAAGCCCTGCCGGCCAAATCTACAGGAGGGGGGAAATGGGACCCTTAGAGATGGGGAGAAAAGTTTTCTTCCATACTTGGATTTTCCCTGCCATGCTCTTTGACCAGAAGAAGGTGTGTGTCGTTGTCCCTACCTTTGAGACTGCTCCAAGCAGGAAACATCCATGTTTACATAATCCTTCTGCGGGGGAAAGTTTATTTCCTGTGCTGAGCAAACTGCTCGGAGGTTTTACGGATTTTGCCCTGTCGCTTTCTGGGCGAAAGAGCCCCTGGGCTTGGGCAGCTGCAAGCGCTGGTGCCCCCTCGATCTGGGTAATTTCCTGGCAGCTGCACCACAGCTGGGGACTGAAACCTGTGCTGCTAAGGGTGGGCTGAAATTTGTCATAAAGCATCATCAAAATCAGGGTTTAACACTTGCATTATCCTAAATTTCTGTGGTCTTGCGGGGCTGTTCTTCTGTGTGCTCACACGAGCAGCACTTGTGAGCTCAGTTACCTCGCGGGGTAAAGCTTTTTGAACAGAGACTGGTTCCTACAGCTACAGGGCTGAAATAGTGACCTTGTTGGAGTCTTCCAGTGCATTTACTGTGCTGCACTCCTTCCTCTCTTTGTGCAGGATGTAAGTGTAAGGTTCTGTGGGCCATAAAATCTCCATGCAGACTGTTCTTGAATCAGGCTGGTTTTCAGCCCAGGAGATTTTCAGACAGAGGTCAGAGACTGCCTTTCGGAGATATCTCCTGGGCCCAGGAAGTGGGAAGTGTTATTTCTGATCACTTATTGTAAGCAACAAACTGGATGGGAAACAGTTCTAAAATATTTGATGAAAAGAGTTTCCTCGCTTCCCAACTGATGTTATTATTTTTAAGAAAAATGTACCTTTGCTTCCTTCTTCAGACGTTCAGTATTTAAAGGCAATAACGTTCCTGCTAGAGGTTTCTAGTAGTAAGGGAAGGTAGTGGGTGCAACCTCCCATTCTATTTTAATCAGTTGAGGAAAGTTTTTAGTGAGTAGTACACACAACACAATTTTAACACTTCAGAGTTACGTGATGGTTTGTTGTGTGTGCAGAATTATTGCGAATACACGTGCAAACTGGAAGGCAGCATGCATTAAGCAGCCAATTTATAAATAACGGCGTACCGTACCTGTCGGGGTGCATAACGGCTGCGAGCGGCACCATTTAGTCTTTCAATAAATGCATTCACTGATTTGGAAACTGTAGAAATGTGCTGCAGGGTTCTTTTGGAGTTCCCCTTTGTTACGACGCTATTACAGCATGTCATCTTTATGATCTTTTTTTTCTTGGTAACGAATTATCTGGTGGAGTCGAGGTCTCGATTTGCAATGCCATTTTCACAGGTTTGAATGAGTTCTGCGTGGCAATGAAAGAAATTACAGATAGTCCTAACAATAAAGACATTGATGACATATTATGAAGACTGACATTGGCCGGGAGGCTTCATAGCCTGGGTAATGACACCGTCCTCTGTGATGAAAGATGAGAGCTAAGGAGCAGCAGTTGCAAAAGTAATTTCCTGATTTATTAAAAAAAAAAAAAAGAAAAACAAATCAAACATCATTTGCACTGGTGGCAGGGCAGTGTTTGTTTTCACAGCTAACTTCCGTAATTGTTGTTCTGCCACCACCACAGAACCTCAGTTAATTAATTCTGCCCTCCCTTTGATACTGTGCAAGTGAAATAATCGTCTGCCTTGTAGGACTACGTGCTGCCCGAATTCAGAAGCAAGGGTGCCAGGCTGGAAAGAGAATCACACCTGCTCTCCAAAATGCCCCAGAAAGTCATCTGACTGTGAGGTATTCCTGAGGTGCAATCCTGTGTTAAGACCTGCTTGTATTTGTCTTCCGCTTAAGTGGTTCTTTTGTGCTGCCACGAGAAACATCTTAAGTGCTCATTTTTCATCAGATAGAAAACACGAGCATCCTGCCTGATGAACTTGCCTTAATAAGGCAGACCCTCGCTGAAGAACAGTGTCTACTATAAAGTCATAGATTTGGAGATAAATGACTCCTTGGGCTTTAATCAGTCTGCTTTGGCTATGGTGTGTGAAACCATGAATTTCATAGATTGTACCTGTTAGGAAGGCGAACAGGGCGTAAGATGAGACAGCTCTTCTCCTTCATGGGTTTTAGCTTTACAAAGGTGACAAGGACTGTTTGGGAAGATTAAAAGAACGGAAGTTAATCTAAGTTAGACTGAGGTTGGAGGAAGAGACTTAAATCTTGTCTGCACAAAAAAAAAGTTTGGCTGTGTCCATGGTATAACAACTCCTGTTCCCTACTGGACAAATATTTTTGTTTTCTTTTCTAACAGTTAAGGCAGGACATCACTTTCTAAGGAGAGTGCAAAAGTTTAGCAAACATTTAGCAGAAAAATGAAGATCCAAACTCCACTGTAGGCAGGCGGTGGATTAGATCCCCCCCCTCTGAGGTCCCTTCTCTTTCCATTCTTGATTCTATGACTGGAAAACCAAGTGGTTCTGGTTCTCTAGAGATCGGAGACGTCTTCAGTGAGGTGAAGTTGAGGAGCTTCTGGTGTACGCTTGCCTCTTCAAAGCACAACGTCCCCTCTCCCACTCCCACCTTTGTCTTTTGCCTCACAGCTCTCTCTGACTTCAGAGTGAGCAAATCTGGGTGCTGAGAAAGCACGAGCATTGTCGTGAGGCGGTGGAAGCGTGCGGCAGTTTACAGTTGCAGATGTCTGCAAGAAATGCTTTTCCTTTGTGTTGTCACTGCTGCGCTGCAGACTTTGTAGGAAGCGTAAGAGGGAGAACAAATAATTTTTCACATAGTGAATGTTTTTTCATGCATTTCCTAGGAGGGTCTGTTTGAAGAGAAGCCTCTGGTCTCAGCTCACATTGCTGCCTCCCAAGTCAGCTGTTTTGGACTGAGCACAAGGTAAGGAATTGAGGCTGAGCTCTGGGGAGGCGCGCTTACACTCTGCGCTCCTGGCTCTCTATGTTCGGTATTTAGCAACCTTTGGGCTAACATTGTTTGCAGAGTTTTTCTTGAAGTTTTAATTTTTCTCTAAAGGTTATCGTGGATGAAAAGCCGCTTGATTTGCAGCTCTTCTGGGGTGAGGCTCGTCCAAGAGCAGAGGCACAAGGAAGCCCGTTTGTCACTCAGAGTGACAGTGAAATTCAGAGGGACAGATGGTGGCACCCTTTTGCCTGAATTCTAAGAAGTGTTTCTACTCTGGGGCTTGCCGAGATGAATCAAGGCCTGCATGGAAAGAAGTCAGTCCGAGCACCGTCAGCTTGCTGGAGATAGGATCTGCTGATGAAACCACTGGCAGGCATTTACAGAAATTGCTCCCTGTTGTGGGATTGTGCACAGGGACTTTTCCTTGGAAGTCAAAGGAGCTTTGCCTTTGTCAGTGATTTTGTGTTTGAGGATATTACCAGCACGTCTCATGCCGTGCGTGCCTGTGAATCGCTGTCAAAGTGACCGTGGATGCTGTAGGTTAAAAACGTGTGAAGCCGTGGTGCCACCCGTGTGTCGTTGCTCCTGTGTCACCTGGCACGGAATTCTTGGATATCGGTGACAACAAATGTGACGGGATCTTTTGCCTCGTTGAACGGGACAGCTGTGGCAGCCTGGGATTACTGGCGGGATGCTTCTCCAAGCGGGTGCATGACTTCTCTACAGCAGGATCAGGCGTCTGTGCCTCCCTTCTCTGAAAGGGGTTCCTGAGGGGGAAAAACCCAGTGCTCCTGAGCTCTGGTTGCATTCCCAGGATGTGAGGCGATGCTCCCTCCCTGTCCCTGGGCTCTGCTCCTGACACTTAGAGGTGATTCTGCTCAGAAATGAGGGTGGGAACGTCTGCTATCAGCTGGGGAGGACTGAGCTCCACACTGACCGTGTTGCAACATCCTGGCGGGCAGCGTAGTCATGGCGGCAAATTCCAGGTAGTCACTGGTTTGTTACTGATGAATTAATTCAGGCTTGCATCCGTTGCTCATTCATGTCTCACAAAATAAGGCCTTTTTATGTTATGAATTATCTTACTCCTTGTGACTAAACAATATGGCAACAATTAAACATCACTTCTGCCATTTTAGATGTATTTTTTCAACCATTTGTAACTCTCTCCCAGGTCTTCAAGCAATGCATTTATGTCTTGCCAGGAGACCTGATGCATCTCTTAAAGAACGCTGTACTGGGTGGAGAAGACTTTGGAAGCGCAGCAAACTCTTGTTGTGGCTGTGTATGTCAAGCGGGCAGCGGAACTTGTTTATAGAATTGTTTTTGGATATTTTCACTGCTCATAAGGTACTAGCATAATGGAAATATTAATAGCAGTGGGTCAGTGGCACTCCGACTTCTGTCCTTGCTCCTGCTGTAGAATCGTAGAATGATTTGGCTTGGAAGGGACCTCAAAGATCATCTAGTTCCAACCTCCCTGCTATGGCAGGGACATCTCCCACTAGACCAGGTTGCTCGATGCCCCATCCAGCCTGGCCTTGGATGTCTCCAGGGGCGGAGCATCCACAACCTCCCTGGGCAACCTGTGCCAGAGCCTCACCACCCTCAGGGTAAGGAACTTCTTCCTTACATCTAGTC
>NW_009734768.1:10334-13552 GCF_000703405.1 Apaloderma vittatum | reverse complement strand
ACAGTGCTCCAGGGGGGTCTCACCAGGGCAGAGCAGAGGGGCAGAATCCCCTCCCACACCCCACTGGTCACACAGGTCTGGATGCAGCCCAGGACAGGGTTGGCTTTCGGGGCCGCAGGCCCACACTGTTGGCTTGTGTTGATCTTATCACCTGCCAACACGCCCAAATCCTTCTCCCCAGGCCTGCTCTCCACCCACTGGATCCTTCCTGTACCAAAACGGGACTGGTGCTGTGCTGCTGCCCCTGTCGCACGAGGGCAGGGGGGGGACGTGCTCCATGAGCATGTATGTGTGCCCCCACACCAAGGGCTGACCCTCCGGTGAGCGCGGCCGCGGGCGTGATCCCTCCGTGGTGCGGGGCCGTGCGGATGCTTGCCGCCCTGCCTGGCTCGTGTCTTCACGTAACCTTTGCTTGCTGGGCTGCAGAGAGAGGAATCCCTCTGGGGGACATCACTGCTCTTGTTGCAGTTAAGACTCGTGGCCTTTGTTCAGTGCAGATGATGCACATTTATTCTTCTGTGTACCCTGGCCCGTAGTTATGCACGGAAATGGTGAATCTCCTCTATTCTCCTTTGGCTTTCTATTGCGTCTCTTTTTTCCCCCTTCTGTGGCCAATGCCCTCCGCTCCCTCCTGTTCTCCGCTTCCCCCAGGCTCACATTTTACTGTCTGTGTTCCACTGGGCTCTTTCTCTTCTAGAAAAGTGTGAACAGTGGAATGGACTAAATGCACCCCCCCAGTCTCATCTCCTCCCCTCGAAACAAGGTGTTTGCAGTAAAACGCTGAGGCTCAAACCACGATGCCATGAAGTGAAATCTTTCCTCTTTCGCAGGCACTCCTTGGGAACTGGTGCCACCAGATAAAGTTCATTCCTGAGCTCAAGCTTGTTGCCTCCTGCTCAGCAGCTGATAAGAGGCGCGATGCTGACTTCCCCTCCATTAACATAACCCGGGCAAGCGCCGGTAAGACAGGTCTCTGCCCTGTTCTCTCATTTATCCATTGCACAATGGTATCAGGCAGTGCTGCTGGTATTTAAACATTCTTTTCCTTCCAGGCAGAACACGCTGGTACCAAAATTTCAGGTGCTGGGAATCATGAGTTGGGGAGAAAACATGGTAGAGGCTCACTTTATTATTTAATTTTAATATATTTTTTTTTACCTGTACATAAATGAAGCTTTTTGAAAGTTGTTTTAGGTTGTATGTGGGCAGCTCCTGCAGAGCAGGAGAATGATTGGGAGCACAGGGCCAGGTCCTGTAGGAAAGCTGTGGGAAGCGCTGCCCTTTGGAGGCAGCCCCTTTGGCTTTGGGGCAGAGGCTGCCTCGCTCGGGCTGAGGTGGGGAGGCACGGGGGGGGGGCGGTGCTGGGGAGGCACGGGGGGCTGCAGGGCTGTATCTCCCCTGTCAGTCACCTCCTTCCACTTGCCAGTTCACCTTTCCTTCCTGCCTTTTCCCACAAAAATTAACTTTCCCACCATCTGAATTCCTATTTTCCTTCCCACCCTTTTTGTTTTTTTTTTTTGTTCACACTCTTTGATTGTCTCTCTTCTTTATATGCATCTCATTGCTTTTCCATTGCCGTTTCTCACTTTTCCCCCCTCTCGTGGCTCTGCATTCTCCCATCCCCCTCCTCTGCTTTCATAATGCATTTAGTCTGGCAGCAATCCACCACCTCCTGAAAGCCGATGGGCTACAACAGAAAGCCCCGTGGCTGCTGTTTAGCACGCTGGCAGTTGTCCAGACATGTTTCCGTATCTGGTCTGCTGTAAAGTTGGGAGACATCTGACCACTTGTGAGGGTTTTTTTTGTTTATTTTTATCTGCAACTGTATTGTTTGTGCTGTTTTCTCCAGCCTCAGTAATCACCGTTTGCTCTGTTTTACCTGCCTGGGCTGTGCTCTGCTCATCAGCAGTGCGGGCTGAATAATGTCTGCCTGGAAATTGTGGGTCTCTGCAACCGCGGCTTCGCCTGTCGAAGCAATTCTGCAATAACAAAAGATGTGAAGGTTAAACTGGTGCTTCCAAGAGTCTAAGATCCCAGTTGCTGGCACCTGGACCCGTCAACTTTTCTCATTTTGATGCTAGTGAATAGGATGCTGTTGAGTTCTCTGTGGCCATCCTAATTTCTCAATGTGTACATTTTGCCTTATGTTAAAAAAAAAAAAAAAAGCCTTTCTTGTGCATGTTCTCTTGCATCTGGACACCTGGACTTAAAAGGAAATGCTGTGGTGCTTTGGGGCTGTTCTACATGTGAAAAGAAAGCAATTTCTCCCTAAGAAAGTAATAATTTCTCCCTGTGAAAGCAATTTCTCTGCGCTTTTGACAAACCTGTGGCTTTTAAGCCCGTAGCTCCTGGTGGTCCCCTGAGGGGGTAGCGCTCGGCCGCCCTTCCCAGCCGGCTCGTTTTTACCGTGCTCCGGGAATTTCGTGTTTTCTCCGCTTGTGGCTGCAGCAGGAGCGGGTCCCACCAGGTGGTACTGTTGGGCTGTCCTTGGGGCTGGGAGCAGCCCGGCGTTGGGCGTCGGGTTTGCAGGGAAAGATTTAGACGGTGGGATTAACCTGGGTCATCTCTGCGGAATTGTTTTGTTCTGTTACTTGTGAGTAAGATTTGTGTTTGAAGGGATTTCAGCCCGTGAGTGACTGCCGATCCTCGACTGCTCCCCGAATATTCGGAATTCGGCATTTGAGGTGCGCTGTCGGCTGCTTGGATTGTTTCTTTGGGGCCCGTTGCTGCTGTTAATCTATATACCTGCATCCTTTCAAATTGTAGAGTTTTCCTATTATTATTTTTGAAGCAACTGAGCAAACGTGGGATCGTGCTGGAGGGGCTGGAAGTGCTCTTCGGAGCCATCCCTCATGTGTGCTTCGTGCCAAGGGGATGGAGAAGGCTGGTCCAGAAGAAGTTCCTTTTAGAAATGCCTGTTTTGTTTGCAAAGCAGTTTTCTCTAGTGCGAGGAGATACACCTTTCCAGGCATCCTGGTACACGACTTTAGCGCGAGCTTCTTATCTGGGCCCGTTTTTAAAGCCAAAATTTGATCTTGTATTTTTAGTGCTTGGCTCCATGCTTCACCCGTGCTCACAGCACTCGCCTCCCTTTGTGCCAGCGTTCTAGTTTTTAGCAGTAACCGTGTTTTTTCCGTGAGGGCACCAGGTGCTGCCAATGCAGGCGGTGTCTGCTGGGTGTCTGAGCCTGGGTGTCCAGAGCATGTAAAGCAGAGAAC
>NW_009734768.1:0-10301 GCF_000703405.1 Apaloderma vittatum | reverse complement strand
CCCCCTCCCAGCCGCTGCCCAGGCTGGCCGTCAGGCTGGCCGTGCCTTTTCCTTGGCTGCAGGCGCTGGGAGCTTCGAGGGGCCGGCAGGTCTGTGCAAGCACCATCACTTATGCTGACAGGCTGTTATTTTTCTATTAGGACTCTCTGATTTTGGGTTGTAAATCACCGACTGTATTACTAGCCGGAGCCCAGTCCTGGCTGTTGTGCTACCCGAGGGGCTGTTGAAGCATGGTTTCTCTTGATTTCTGCTTCCCTCCTGCTGGCGGGAAGGGTCCCTCTCCTGAGCTGCTCTTGCCCCTCTTGTTTCTCTGCTGCCTGTTCCAAATGAATCGTGCCATCGTGCACCTTCGTCTTTCCTTCTCTTTGCAGTCATCAACAGCTTTCAAAATCCCCGAGCCCAAAATTCTCTCTTCCTCTCTTATTCCTCCAAAAGGAGTGGAGGGGCTGGCTGCGTGCTGGGTTTCTCTGGCTTTCCTTATGGAAGCAGAGTTAAGAATTTGCACGACACTGACACGTAGCGCTGGCTTTGCAGAAATGAAGGCCGGCAGTGGCCCCTGCTCTTCTGTAACCATTATTTAACCTGGATGTGGATCTGCTCAACTGAGCTTCACTGTCTGGGTGGAAGCTTTCTTCTAAACCTGTTTCGGTCAGGAATTTCTGTCTGTGACCACAACAGAGGTTCAAACTTTGGAAGTGTGTATAAACATCTCTGTTCCTTTCTTTGCCTTGCCTTCTTTTTATCCAGTCTCTCCTCTTTAATATTCTTTGATTTTTTTTTTTCTTTAATTTTCCCTTTTTTACATACCCTGGAATTCCTCTCCTTCATGCAGACTCTGTCAGGCAGAACACAGACTGGTCCTGCACAGCCTTTGCTGAGAACCTGCGACGTGTTCCAAATGACCTGCTGTCATTTTTGTGCACAGCTGTATATTTTCTCTGCTCACAGGCCATCAGTGATTGCTTTAGAGAAAGGCATCCTCTGGTTTGATGGTTCCCCAGAGAAGAATTTGCTGGCAAGACACCATAAAAAGTTCTTTTTTTTCCTCTCCTTTCTGCGGCTGAAATCATATGTGCTTATAATGGCTATTATTTCTGACACTTGCTGTTTTATTAGGAATATTGAGATTTGTGTCTTAATCAGCCAGTTGATGCTGGTCAGCATTAATGGCACTACTGTTCCAGTAGTAGGGTAGAATCGTGAGATAAGGTTGGAAGAAATTTCTGCAAAGGCTGCTATAGAAATGCTCTATTCTGTCAGGATTCTTTTGTAACCTAAAAAATAATTAAGTAGCATTTACGCAATTAGAATTTTTCTGCCTCTCGATTCCCGGTCTTTTTGGCCTCGCAACGTTTGTTGCATGTTAATGCGATTTGATTGTGTTCTGCCTGATGGATCACTTTTGCCTGCAGACCCTTCCTGGCAGGAATGTGTTGATGGACCCGTGTCCTGTTGCTGGTGCCTGTTCAGGTGCAGTGAGCAGCTTCTTCCCACACGCCACCTGCGTGTGATATGGGTGAGAGAAGAGAAATCCTTCTTGGGAGGAGATAATGATTTAGGGAGTCTCTGCATGGCAGGGGGTTTTGGTACCTGCTAGGCATTAGTGGCACTCTGGTAGTGACACAAAGCTGCAGGTGTCCTTAAGGCATCTCCTTTACAATTGTCGCCAAGCCTCAAATTCCAACAAGCTGCATTTATGGGTCTCCTAGGCCAGTTATCGTGCCACTGCATTTGTCTGAGGTGGATGGGAGCCCTGGGCGTGCGCGGGTCACTGCGCGCTTTCTCTCCGGATGATGACGTTTGTCAGATGAATGCTTTGTTTGGTTCATGCAGGAGCTCAAATTATACATTGCCCAGGTCATCGAATGACACTTATGCTTACTTAAAATTTCTTTTTAAAAGTTAAACTTGTTCCCCATCAGTGCTAATTAACACATGGAGATGGGCTGTGTTACGTTATGTCTTCAGCCTTCCCTGGTGAGCATCTGTAGAGGTATTAGGGTTTTGGTGAAGTGCCCGGCAGAAACTAGTTGAAGAGTGATGGAGGAGTTATTCAAATAAAAGCAGCACGCGTATTAATAGTAGTCCAGCAGTAAAAAACAAGTAGAATTAAATGGACCACGTTTCTAAGAAATGTCTTGGCTTCTAGGAGACTGAAACATGAGCTAAATCTACTCACTTGCACGTCATAACATAAACAGCTTGATGTGGAACAAATCTTCTGCCACATCAGTGGAACGGATCTTCTGCCACATCAGTGGAACAAATTTAGATTAAAACTCTGATGGTGATGCACCCCGTGCTCTGATTTCCATGCTGGGGCTCAGAATCCCTTCCAGCTAGCAGCCAGCACTGCTGGCCCCTGGGTGAGGTTGTTGTGTGCTTTGCAAACGCATCACGCTCTTCACCTGAAGTTTCCCAAAGGGATTGATTTTGAGGAAAGCGGGACGGGGAGGATTTAATCATCTTGGTGTTCTGATGAATATTCTGTGGACATGGAGCTTACCCTGTGCTGAGCTGATGGCTCTGTCCTGCTCTCAGCAGAGCCTTCACAGGTTGACTCTCATGGAATCCTGCCAGGTGTGTCTCTTTGGTGACTTCACTTTTCCAGCACTTCTAGCAGTGGGTACTGCTAGTGAATGGTATTAAATGCAACATGATGAAAGAAAGGTCGTAGAAAGTGTTAATAGAGACTTTCATGATGAATCATGATTCATTTCCAGACACCTACTGAGAATCAAGAGGGACCTGTGAGAAGTATGCTGAAGCAACACAGATTTTGTGGAAGCTACAAGGGGTGAGCATGGTGAGAGGAAAACGTGCTGGGCAGACTCATGTAGCCAGTCTTCAAGGATGCCTCAAGGTACCAGAGAGACTTCTGTTTCTGTTTTTACTTTTGCAGAGGCTTGGCATCTGCTTCCCTTGTGAAACAGCCCGAAGGAGAAGAGACTGCTCGAGCAAAATAACGTCAGCGAGTGTGGTTCTGTGCTTTAGGTAAGAGCTGGAGCGAAGTCTGGCTTCATCCAAACTGTGCTCACTGGGTAAGCGCTGATGCTTCACCTCTGTGAATCCTGCTCCCAAGTAACAGATTCTTTTCAAAATGAGGAAGCATCCCCTCCTGGCATTTGTGCTTCTCTCTCTGCCTCGTCTTGGTCAGCAGCACAGCTTTATAATTCTGTCTTTTCTGTGTCAGGAAAGTTGCTGCAGAGTCTATCACAGGACATTCTCTTTTGCTTAATCTCAAAAAGAAATAATGCCCTCAGAAAGTGCTGCCACAGACTTCAAACCTGTAGAATGTGCTTCAGATAAAAAAAGAACTGTAATGATCTGTGGGGTGTGATCTGAAGTGTAGGAGCTTTGGGCACGTGATGATGCTCCTGACATTTGCAGACAACCCAGCCAGGACAAGGTGAAAATGTCAAGATATGTGTTGATTCTCTCAAGACCCAGAGAGCTGCTGCTAAAACTCAAGTTTTAGCAAAAGGAAAATGAGCAAAACTGTCAGAAAGATCTAAGGGGTGAAGCAGCAGCTACACAGCAGGTTGGAAGTGTAGGTTCTACTCTGCAGCCTACCCACAGGTCAAAGAGGAAGGAGAACCGACACTGCGTGAGCCACTCTGTGTCCTCCCTCCAAGGTGATTTTCCGACAGAAATGTGGGGAAAATCCTGACACTACTGTCCGACTGGCCAGTGCTGAGGATGGCTGTGTTTGTGCTTCATCAGGGGACAAGAAGGAGGGTTGCTGGGCAAATACTGAGCCGAGCGCTGGGACGGGGAGCGCAGCTTCCAGACCGCGCCTACGGATGCGAGTGGCTGTATCTCCTTGACTTGGCATTAATGTGAATTAGAGCAGCTTCAGGAGGGAACGAAACTGAAATACTTTCCCATACTGAGTGCAGAAACACCCTCCTGACTTTGCATCAGGAAATCTCTAAGCACGACCGTGCTCAACTGATCCGCGCTGTGTCTGGGAGTCATAGATTTTGGTCTAATATTTGCTGTGAACTGCTTAACCCTATAAGTTGTTGATGTTATTGCTGTCCTTATCCCCCAGGGGATGAAAGTTCCCCTTTGTCTTCTTTTGGCAGATAACTTCTTACGGTTTCTTAAAGTCACAGTGACAATTCCTACAGAAATAATTTAGATAGTGGAGAAAGATGTAAAGGTTAAACTGACAAGAACTTCCATAAATTGTTGAGCTTGTCCTTAGTGAGAATCTTCATGAATTCATTTTATCCGTTCGGCAGATTATATGTGGTTGGATTTCATCCCTGGTCCCTTCAGAGCTTCTGAGCTCTTGGAGGGTCGTTTGAAGAACATATCTCACGTTTTGTGTCTAAAAATTCTCTGGCTTATCATTACTTCTGCAGCAAATGCAACGTCAGCCAGTGGAAGCTGTCGGGGAGGTGGGTGGGTACAACCACACAGTACTCAGCCACTCGTGTCAGCTGGGACCCTGGCTCTGTGGCGCAATAACCTCACCGGGGCAGGTATTTGCCTCCCAGTGTTTTAATTAGCTACTACAACTGGCTTTACAATTAACACAAGTTATGTATACTCTGTATATTCTTATTTGAAGGTGTGGGAGGATGCCCTTTCCTACCAAAAAGGTTTAATCCTTAAAAATACTTAAGAGTCTTTGGCCAGTTGTTGGGGGAGACGAGGGAGCAGGCGGCGGTTCCCACTGACGCACCGGCAGAGTCGGAGCTTGTGCCGTGCAGGCACCAAAAGGGCTGAAAGGAGGCGAGTGCAGGAGCAGTCCGGGGCTCTGAAGGGTCCCTGACAGCCCACAAGTGAACCTGAGCTCAGCAACACTTTAGGGGCAGACTCTTAAACCTTGGGGTCATGGCAAATAGAAATTAATTTCAGCCTGGCTAAAATACAGTTTAAAACGATGGGAGAATGCTGTGATTCTTATTGCCTCACCGTGCCATTTTTGATTGGGAATATTTACAGCCAATCTTCATGTTTGCAATAATTGCTACTCTTAGTAAATATACCCTGAACTAACTCTTGAGCTGCAGGGAGCAGGTGAGGCAGGTTCCATGGAGCTCCACCACCAGCAGGCTCTTCCTGAGCTTTGCCCTGTCTTGGCTGGGTTTTCAGGTGTCTGGGTGTGCCGACCTCCCAGAATCCCATGAAAAAGGAGACCTTCCTTGAAATAGGTTATTTTAAAACCCAGGTGATGAAAACCAAGCTCATTGAGAACCGGCTGAGCAGGTTGATCGGAGCTGACAAACAGCGCAGACGTGTCACTCCCTCTTTTCCAGGAGTGAAATCTGTTGGGGCACAGAACTGCTCGAAAGAGCAGGGATGGGAGAGGAAGAAAAGCACTTGGAAGCTTTATTTTTTTTGTCCATGGCTAAAAATGTCTCTTTTGCAGTCCTCTCTGGCCTTGTGATCCTCCTTTCTGGTCTCTGGGGTATTCTGTTGGGGCACAGAACTGCTCGAAAGAGCAGGGATGGGAGAGGAAGAAAAGCACTTGGAAGCTTTATTATTTTTGTCCATGGCTAAAATGTCTCTTTTGCAGTCCTCTCTGGCCTCGTGATCCTCCTTTCTGGTCCCTGGGGTATTGCAGGTGTTGAGGGTGGTCGTCTGCCACGGCTCCATCCCATGGCACCAACTCTGGAGCAGAGCAGGTCTGCAGGCTCTGTGGGAGGCAGCGGGGGAAAAGACCTGGCCCTACGGATCGATACAGGGAAGCAGCTGGTGCAAAGCACAAATACGCTATTTGTACAGGCTCATCATCCTTCCCCTGAACGCTTGGCCCTTAAAACACTGGAGGTTTGCTGTTTTTATTGCCTAAAATCCTGAGCAGCAACCTGTTAGCTGCCCTGGTTAGGAGAAAGTGGGGCATTGGGTGGCGTTCTGCTATCGCTGGTGAGATGCTGAGGTACGTGGTGGTGGTGGGTGGCCAGAGACCCTTGGTGAGAAGCACCTGGGCAGCCAATACCCCTTCCACGGCAGCACCCTAATTACTGGGGATGCGTTTTCCTGCTCATTATTTGGTGATTATACTTAGTAAACCATAGGGGACAGTTAGGAAAGCTCAAACGTGGCGGCTTCCATCATCGCCGTGAGCACAGGCAGGGCTTGGGTTGCAGCCTTCAACAGTGAAGTGTCGGGAAGCAGCTTCTCCCAGCTTAAAGCAAGTAATTCGTGATGCTTGCTTGTGGTGGTTTTTCCTGATTGTTGTTTTTTTAAATATAAACGCAAGCTTTACTGCACGTATGTTGAATACAGAGGTAAACCCAAGAGTGAAGCAGTGCTTTGTACTGCATAACATGCCTCGGTATTTTATTAATTCGTAATTATTCCTTTTCTAGAAAAATGTCATTTGTGAAGTGACTCAGGGCTTGGGAACCAAGCGGAGCCTTGACAACGGTCCTGATCATGTCACTGCCAGAGAGCAGCCGATGTCCGGAGCGTGTGGTCTCCCTCGTGTCAGCCTAGCTCCTGCCGTTCCCGCGGGGAAGCCCCCGCCCTCCGAGCAGGGCACCAGAAAAGAAACCCAGCGAGGGGTGCTTTATTCCAGAAGAACGGTCTATTGCATCCTTCTGAATGATTTTGAAAGGCATCAAGGAGGTAAGTTCCATGTGTAAAAATGTGAGTTTGTGCATGAGCTGTGTGAGGTTTGTATTTGAGTGAGGAAGGAGACTGCAGGAGCACCGGTGCAGGCACCTGCTTTGTTGGCCACCACCAGTGGGGAAATAGTTGCCCAGCCCAGGCAGCAGGGCCCTGCAGCTCAGCATGGGGAGTCTGAGGGCAGGGCTGTTCAAAGCAGGGGTCCTGGCCAGGCAGACTGGTCGGACAGTGCTCCTGTGACACCCAGGATGGCCAGAGAAAGGAGCGGTGCTCAAACCCACATGGTGTGATCCGTGCCCGAGAGGCTGTTGAAGCATTTTGGTCCTTCCATTCACCTGAAGTTATTGGCCTGCATTGACAGAAGTGTGATGTGTTGATGCTTTATCTGTAAATCCCCCCATTTAAAATATCGGTTTGTGTTTTGGAGCGTATCCCGGGGACTCCAGCGAAGCGCGTGCCGTTGCTGCGTGGCGGCAGAGGAGCAATTAGCGAGTCCGTGCTGGAGCCTCTCGCTGTGCGCTCAGAGGTGTCATTAGCGTGTGATTATGAGGCTGCCCGAGGTGGTGGCTTTGCCTGTGCAGGAGCGTTGGACGGAGCGGAGCCTGGCCCAGGCTGCTGCTGGTGTCACAGCTGCGGGCTCGGCCGGGAGGGACATCACTTTGTGCTGGTGACTGAATATGTTCCTTTGCTCATTTTACTTGAGGGGGGAAGTATTTACAAAGAAAAGTGTCTTCTGCTGTGGCTGTTTCCACCCAGGTCTGCAGCGGGCTCGCTGCAGCCGTGCTGAGGGCTTGCAGGGGTGTAGGCAGGCAAAGGATAGTTTGTGTCCTAAATCCTCTCCTTGTTTTCTCCTGAATCAGTTTTTTTGACTGGTATTCCTGACTTGTTTTCTTGTCTGTGAATTGCTGAATATCGACATCCCTGTTATCTAAATACAAATTTATATGTAAGTAAGAAAACTTCTGCAGAGATGGCCCGTATCTCAAGGTATACGCTCTTTTTAAACGTTTATTGGAGGAGCTATGTTGATTAGGAGCTAAGCCTGCTTTTTTAAACTAGGCTGGGTTTATTTAAACACAAATATCTCTCATATATCCTGCAGACTTGTTTTGACACCTAATTAAGTTAATTTAGATGGTTTAATATAGTTCAGCAGCAGCTCAAAATCACGGTGTTCCATCTGATCCGATATATTGATTCTACTGGTGTTTTGTCCATAGATCTTCTGTATCTGTGCAGCAGTAATTGCATCTGAGAGAGGGAAAATCGTGTGTGCCCTGGGCACTCCAAGTGCATGATTACAGCACTGCAATTCCTCAAGAGGCAGGTTGGAGCTCAGTGTCATGTGTGATAGGACATGGCAAAGCCTTTCTATCAGAAATTCAATTCCTCCTAGATGCCATGGGGTGGGATTTCAGCAATGCTGCTTCTATCTCGAGAGGTCGTCTTTTGCTTTTCAGATCAACCCTCTTCAAGACCCCTTGAGAGCTTTTGTTGTGAAAATCAACTGTGAGACCACAGGAGTGTTTTCTTCCCTGATTCCTCATCAGTCAAAATCCAAATTATACAAGCCAAGAGGGAGTTTAGTGTTTTTTTCTTGTTTGATTGGGGTTTCCCCCCCTCCTTTTGGAGCGGTTTATGTGTCTATTCTTTGCTGGAGCAATTGCAAATTCTACCTGTGTTAATTTGTAAAAGGCAAGCTAGGTACTGGGAATCTTTAAAAGTATCAGTTTGGTCCTTCAGCTGTGCTGTTTGTGTGCTAAAGCACCTTGTGTATCTATATGTTGAATGAAGATGTGATTGTTGGAGGGGCTGAACAGGAAAATTCCAAAGCCCTGATGCCTGTTTGTGCATACACCTCACTTAGGTTTGTTTATCTCCAGATGCATGCCCCAAATCCATCTGTTCCTTCACAATGTAATAACACAATTTTACTAAGAATTGAGTAAAGGCAGCATGTCGTTTCTGGAGTGACATTCCTGTTCTGTAAAGGCACGTAAACTTTTGCAAATACAGAAGAAATGCGTTAAATATCTGCACCGAAGCTCTCTGGTACCCCCCGTTGCCCCCATCCTGGTTCTGGTCAAGCTCAGTGGGCAGACGGGACATGTCCAGGGTGGTGAGGTCTCTGTCTATTCAGATTATGTCGAAGTTGGAGAAATCCCAGTGCTCAGGATCCCAGGCCCGTACCCTGCTTCCTCTCCCCCTGCCCTGCAGCATCTCAGGCTGCCGCGGCTTTTCTCACACCGTGTTTTTTAAGAAAACCTCCGTGCCCAGCAGAAACTAATTCCTCCGAGGAGGTCTCTCCCATCCCTAAGCGGTCGCCACCCTGTTTCACAGGATTTATGAACGTTCCTGGATTTATGTCGTCCTCAGAAGCGTGTCCCGCGCGCCGCAGACACGCTGTGCCTCTCTGCTCCACCTGTGGGTTCCATCACCTGTGCCAGGACATGACATTACACAGGATCGTGCCCTGCAGTGCTGGAAATGCTGATTTCCTATGGGCTTTTCATGGGACGCTGGGTAGATGGAGCTGCCGTGATTTCCACACTCCCCGGCGGCACGGGCAGGGCCAGGTTTGTTCCTGAGCTGGGGCTACAGGACTGACCAGGCTCAGAAGTGTTTGCTTCCATTTATGTGGGTCTTGAGAGGCTTCTTAAATTGCGTGAAGCCAATACAACGGAAAATGGATTTCTCCTGCCCACCTAGGCGAGCCTTCGCTGATTAATGCTATAAAGTAAAAACAACAGCAGCAAATCCAGTTTTATAATGTGCTGCGGATTCCAGGTCTATGAAAAATGCGTGCTTTGTAAAAGAAATTTTTCCTCCTCCTCATACTCTTTCAAAAAATATCTTATCTCCGTAAAATCCCCTTGTCTCCGAAGCTGCATTTTGATGCTAATGGGATTCATAGCTTCATAATTCTTTGTCTCTCTTCTTCCGTTGGTACAAGGCTAAACTCTGTTGCAGAGTAGATAGATTGTACTAGAGAAAACCTTAGCAGAAGAGAGGATTCGCTCTTTGTTTGTGGAATTAGTTGAGGCTTTTTCATCCGTTGTTCTCCTGGAGATGTACTGTGTGCATAACTACTGCAGGAAAAAGGAAACCTTGAGGTACAGGGTGAGTTGCTGTTGTGTCTCTGACGCTGACCAGTGAAGAGAAAGGCCATCATGAGCTGAAGATGTTTTAATTCAAGTAATTCTTTATTGTAAAACTTATTTGAGTGGTGGGAAAAAAACCTCTTGCTTTTGAGTTAGAGCTAAGGAAGTACAGAAGGTCTAAACAAATAATCTCCGTGTTTAAAAACACCTCCTGCTGGAAGGGCTGCTCTTCCAAACCAGTGTCGTGTTTGGTTTCTGTGCTTTGGGGGCTAGTCTGGGACATTGGCTGCAGCTCCCCTTTCCTTTGGTTGCTCTACATAAAGGGCTGTACTTTGCCAGCACCTTCCTTGTCATCTTTCTTCCCCAGAACAGGAATTTGTTACGCTCTGGGGAGGGAGTGAGCGGCTGCGCTTTGCGCTCAGAGCACAGGGAGCAGGGAGCGTGGAGCGATGATGTGCTGCGGGGAGCAGGAGGGTTTCCCTGCCGCCCCTTCCCGCGGCAGAGTGGCACAGATCCCCTTTCCTTGGCACAAGATCAAGCCCAACAAATGGCACCGTGGACCGGGCTTGTGCCCACACCACTGTCCAGCAGTGTGCCCAGGTGGCCCAGGAGGCC
>NW_009734767.1:12418-17186 GCF_000703405.1 Apaloderma vittatum | reverse complement strand
GAGTCGGGGTACCCCGACTCCCGGCCTCCGTGCCGACCCCGAGCATCCCATCTGTGCATCCCTGAAGCATCTCAGCCTTGCTCCTTCTTTCCCACCTGATTCCTTGAGGGATGCCATCAGGCAAAAGATACTCCAAGAGCAAAGGATGCAGGAGCAAGCACAGCACGGGGACCTTTATATTTTCCTAAGGATGAGGAAAGCAGCTCCGGGGCGACATGTGAGCAACAGGTGGGACTTAAAGCCAAATTAGAAATCCCTAAAGCTCCTCCACGTTTAACCAACCCCCCCAGATGCCTTCACAGAGCACCTCAAAAACTCACCCAAACGTACCTTTCAGGCAGGATAACTTGAGCCCCATGTTTTCATCCTTTTAGCGGGACCCAGCTCTGCAGCCCTGCTGCCGGTCCTCGCCGCCGGCGCTGCAAAACAGAGGCAAGAAGTGATGCCGGGAGGGAAGAAAGCGAACTAGTAGCACTCGTTTTCTTTTTCTATATAGATATCTATACGAGCCAGGGGTGCCTGGGGCATAACAGGAAACGTGGCTGCTCGGTAGCAAAAACCGCGAGTGATGTCACAGTGTTTTAGTGACTCAATCTCAGCCGCTGAGTTTCGGGCAGAACTTTTCGGGAGCAACTTTTTGCCACATCAGGATCCATCCCGTCTTCTCCACTCTCCAGGGTCAGCACTGCAAACGTTCACCAGGAAGAAGGTCATGAGTAGAAAGGATGGGGTTGTTATTTATGATGGCAAACCAGCGCTATCAGAGAAAACCCTGAGGCCATGGCTGCAGCCTCCCACCCCTGGCTGCCTCCCCCGGGGCTGAGCTGGAGCAGTCAGGGATGAGCTGCCGGGGAGCACATGGTCCTGCTCCATTTGGGACATCCCCGACACCCCAAGATCTTTCGGGCAGATGAAACCCTGCACGTAGGACTTCTCTTTTTTTTTTTTTATCAGGTGGAAATTATTCTGGGCAAAAATCCGTTTACTGAGAAATTTGCACCCCTCCTGCCCACAGCTACTGGGAAAAAGCTTACCGGGATGAGGGTCAGTGACTCGTTACGGCTTTTCCAAGCTCCAGGGCCCTTCACCAACCCTGCTCGACCTCTGCAGCTTTGCTTCACCTTTCCAAGCGGCCCTGACACAGGCTGCCAGGAACCAGCAAGAAGTGGGAACTTGCCACTGCTGGTTTTAATTCTGCATTTTTTTATCAGTTCCCCGCAGGCACCCTGAACTGTGACACCCCTGCAGCTGGACAGATGTGCTCTAGCAGAGCCCCCCGGGACCCCTCCACATCATAGCTATCATGACAGCTGCCCAAATATCAAGAAACCCTTTCTGAAGTGAGTTCTCCGTTTTTTTTGGCACCTGCTGATGGCCACCCCAGCCGCTCGGGGCTGACAGAGGGTTGTGCCGGTGAGATCCAGCCCCATAGAGCAGGGTGAGGGGTTTCATCTGGGACAAAACCCCCTTGGCCAAGCCCTTGCAGGACACAGCAACCCCTTCCCCACCATCACAGCTGAACACCAGCGCCCTTCGCTTGCAGCACCAAGAGAGATGCTTGGGGCAAGAGGAATCCCCTGCCACCACCACCAGCATTTCGGCACCCGCCATCGCAGAGGATTTCTAGCAGTCGGTGCTGGGATTTCAACTTGGCTCCCGTGCCGGCACCAGGCCAAAGAAGTATTTGCATTCCTGATGAGTTCACGCTCCAAAAACCCCCAGACGCTCATTGCGAGCGTCACTCGAGCAGTGGCCATGGAGCTGCGGTGGGGTAGGGGGATGCTTGGCCGGCATTTGGGGCTGGGGAGGTGCAGGGGAGCAGGGTCGAAGCCAGCTGTGGAGCTCTGAGGAGTGACACTTACCCTGTCCCGGGAGCCGGAGGCACGATGCCCGCCGTCGCATCCCAGCTCCCCGTCTGCTCGCAGGATGCGGGAGGGGAGCAGGGTAATGAGGCTGGGTGGGGGAAATCCTCACTCAGGACCAGCTGTGCCCTGGGAGCGCAGGAGGAGGTTGCAGCGAGATGGTTTGGATATTTTGCAAGGTTGGTTTCTAACCCGGTGAATCAGGTTAGCGGAATCCCGGCTCCTCCCAGCCGTCCCCCTGCTCCATCCCCATCCAAGCCCTTGGGTGGTGAGGAAATGCTGCTTTACTCACACCTCGCTGCACAATCCAGCCCTGTGCTGAGAGAGAGAGGAATGGGGAACGCCCCTCACCTGCAGCCAAAGCTCCCGGACCATCGAGCATCCCTACAAGCAGCTGGAGGGACTACCAAGTGCCTAGAAAGTCAAATACCACCTTGGTATGATGGTTCCACACCCAGCTCTGGCAGAACCCATCAGTGTCCCTGAGGTCTTAATGTCTAGAGAGCAGTGATGCTCTCAGCATCTTCTCCAAAAGGCGTTTTCCCCTTCCCATCTGACCTGCCAGCCCAAAAAATCAGCCTGGCAGAGGAAAGGCAGAGGGTTTCTCACCACCCTCTGGATGACAGGTCCGGGTCGGGTGCCACTTCATAGGATGCTCAGGGGAAGGCTCCGCTCTCAGAACAGCCTCCTTCGCCTGCACGAAAAGCAGCCGGAGGCTTTTTCATGTTCACCTCCTCTGCAATTAAGAGGCGAGGCCCCGAGACGGCTCCTTTTCACACGGAGCTGAAAAGCAGCCGTTCACATCCAGGGCGCTGGCGTGCGGGGAATGCCGGCTGCACATTAAACACCCCGCAGGAATGAAGGGAAAGCTTTGAAATTTACCCAGAGATTGGAGCAAACTTGATCCCAGGAGCTTGGGAGGTCTTCAGCGAGATCAAGAGCCTCACGCAGAAGACCAAGCCCTGCTGGGACAGGCATAAAGGGGAGCAGAGGGAAATGGGTGGTTTTGCTCTAGTTTCTGCCAGCCTGATCCTGCCATGTTTAGTGAAAATCACAACTATGGGAAGGGCTGTTTTCCTTCCCAATCTGGCTCCTCTGGTTTATCAAACAATTGAGTTACTGCAAAGTTTCAAGCTCAGGGAACTGCAGCCCCAGCCACAGGCACCGGTTCCGGATACGAGGGCTGGGGCAGAGATGTTTGCAATCCATGGCTTCAGGTTTTCCCCAGAAAAACAGGTAAATTAACTAGTTCCTGTGGGGTTTTTTGCCTGTTCAGCTGCAAAGCCTAAGAGCCAGAGCCTTTCAAGCCCTGTCTTTCCGGATCCCATCCCAACCTCTGCGCACGCCGCTGCAGCACAAATCCAGCCCGAGCAGCAGAAAACCACCCTCCACGTTAGCTAGTTGGATGTCTCTCTCCAAAACTGCCCATTTGCTGCTGTTGCATGAGAAGCCCAAACCCAAGAGGGCTGAAATTAGCCCGGCCTAGAGCAGCCGTTGTTGCTAAAACCGTGAGCGACCGAAAGCGCCGGCTTGCTGCGCCGGGGAGGTAAACATCAACATCAGCCTGCTAAAATAACTGTGGTTAGCTCTGCGGGCTGCAGCGCTGCTCCTGCTGGCATGGCAACACCTCATAGGCACAAACACAGCATCAAGCATCCCTTCCTCTCCTCCCCACGGGCTGGGAAGTGAAGGCACCCTTGGGCAAGTTCATAGGGTGGGGGTTGGCCACCTCGAGGTGGCTGGAGACCCTCTGGAGTGATGACAAGCATTAGGCAGAGCTGAGGCCTGAGCATGGGTGCTGCCCCATGGGCCAAGCATTCCTCTTTCCAGCGGCACCATGAGACCCTCATGCAGCTTTGCCTCTGCTCCAGGTCCCTCCCAGGAGCTCCTGACGCCAGGGGCAGGGCTGTGACATGCTGAGAGCATTGCAATAGGGCAAGGGGCCAAAGCCCACCACTCTTGCCAGTAGACCAGGGGGAAGGAGAAGATGGGCTCATAAATTTTCCTCAGTGGGTCAGGGTGGAGCTCGCTGACCTCTCTGGGGTAAAAGCTTGTCCCTACAGACCAGACAACCACCCTGGCCAGTTCCTCTGATGTGGCTGGTGACTGGTTTCCAGTTCTGGCCATGGCCTTTGGGCAGCTCGGCTCCTCCTCAATCCACTGGCCTCATCCTGCCCTGGTGCAGAGGAGAGTGCTGAAGCACCGACGACGCAGTGAGAACAGAGGGCAGCCTTGTAACTTCACTGGGAGGCAAAGGGCAGGGCGAGCTCACGGCTTCTCAGACGCCAGAGGAACCACAGGGAGAGGGATGTGTTTTTGCAGACACCAGCCACAAGAAAAGCTTTGGCAGAGCAGAGCCCCGAGAGCCCGTGGAGCTGCTCCTGCAAACACCAGCTGGGCTTGTTTTAGAAAGGAAGGAGAGGAAGCAGCTTTCTGGGTCACAGAGTCCCAAGGTCTGCTAACGCAGGTGACACGTCACCCTGGACGACGAGGATGCCCGCTCCCTCATTCTGCCCCGTGAAGAGGAAAGGGCTGGTCCCAGCCTGGCTCAGAAACTGCCCTAGAAGGGGTCTGCAGGTACAGGACTTGTGGAAGTTGGAGGCGGCAATGAGGCAGCAGGTGCTGGGAGAAGAAACTCCCTCCCAGAGCTCCCCCCTTCAGGGTAGGCTTGTAACCACCCAGGGCAGGTGAGCGGTACCCGGAGAGGATGCCAGGCGTGGGAAGGGAGGAGGATGTCACGAGGAAGCAGCTGAAGATGCAGGCTCCGGGCAAACTGGAGAGGCTCCAGCACTCCCCAAGCACAGACTCTTTGGCAGGACTGGCAGCCCGAACACAACCGACAGGAACCGTGCAGGCAGAAAAACACCCCCAAAGAAAATCCATCGGGCCGTGGCAGCAGCCCTCAC
>NW_009734767.1:11071-12403 GCF_000703405.1 Apaloderma vittatum | reverse complement strand
CTGCCGCGGCACGGCTGGTAGGAAGCAAAGCGGAAAACGAGCACGTACCTGAAGCTCAAAACCAGCGTGCGCCGGGCTGTCCTGCTGGACCCGCATCCAGAGCAAACCACCTCCCTGCCGGGCATTGGCCGCGAGGCCGTGGCTGGGAATTGGCTTAGGGACCTGGCCGTGGCTCCGTGCTTCTCAGCTTTCTGAGCTCCAGGTTAATCTCGGCCCAGCTTTCCCTTTTATCCCCTGGTACAACCCCGACGTATTATTATTTTTTTTTTTTTTTTTCAATTAGGTCCATCTTTTAAGCTCCCGAGCGCATTTCTAGGAAGGGCTGCGTTGTTTTCTCTTGGCCCTCGTGGGCTGATGCTGCGCAGACCGGGACATGCCTGGCACTGGTCCTGCCCGCATCCAGCTAAAGTGCTTGCACGCTGCAGCCAGCGTGGCGCTGCCTGGGAGCACTCAAGGAGTTATCCGTTACCCCCAGCCCACCTACCAGGTATTTTTAAGAGCAGTCTTCCCCATTTGCCTCATCACAGGAGGCTGCAAAGCGCCGAGCTTGCCACGCAGCAGCGCGGATCGCTTCCACCTTTCACACCGTCCCGTTATCGGAGACCCCAGCCAACAACCCGGCTCTGTCCTCTGCGAATCCGCGTCTGCCGGCAGTTGAAAACCAAAGGAAAAACGTACAGCTGGGGTGTACTTTTGGAAGAGAAGGCTGGGTGAAAGCGTGGTCTAAAAGCGACAGTATAAAAAAAAAAAAGTGATAAATCGATAAAGTCCTCAGCGGATACTTGGGGAGAGTGAAATCGCTGCCTGCTGCGGGAGGGCTGGTTGCAGAGCAACGGGTGAAGCAAGTGACGAGTTTGCAGGAATATGATGTGTTAAGATGTTTAACTTGAGTCAGGAGTAAAGGAGCCTGAGTAGGACGAGATGGAAGTGGCTTGCCCGGCCTGCTCTGCTCAATCCGGACCAGCTCTTCCAGGCAAGGATGGGCGACCCAGCTCCGCGCCGGGAGCTGAATTAAAATCTGAACCAAAATCTGAACCGAGAAGCAAAGAGCTCACAAATGCGCTCTGAGCGCATTTCCCCTTGAGGCCATTTTCCAAGCTGCAGTCAACCGCAAGGCCACGCCGCTAACAGCCTCCTCCATTAGCATTTGCCTGCTCTTTTCCCTATCGGTAATGCCCTCCCTCCACCCAAGCATCTCGAGACGTTTTTACAAATAGCAGCAGCAGAGTGCAGCGATTAGGCCGCCGGCCAGGGAGCAGAGAGACCTGGCTTTGCTTCCCACATCTGTCACTGTCACCTCTCCTCGGCGCTTCGACGGGAAGTTCTTTGGGG
>NW_009734767.1:9995-11014 GCF_000703405.1 Apaloderma vittatum | reverse complement strand
GCCCTCCCACCTGACCCGCTCACGTCTGCCGCTCGGCTCTAACGAGCTGAAGTAGGTTACACGGTGGGTTTTTGCTCATTTTCACGCTGACATAGACTGGGAAACATCCCGTGAGCCGCTCAGCCGGCAGATGGGAGGGGGGAAGGGGGAAAACTCCAGCAGCAGACTGCTTCACTTGCCGAATGAAATAAAAAAAAAACAACAAAGCCCTCACATATGCTCAAGAGAGAATATGGCACCAGTATGTTCCCCGGGAACAGGTATCAGCAAGCGGCTGATCAACCACCCCCCCCGGCTCTTGCCATTTTAGGGCAGTCTCACTTCTGGGTGAAAATCACGCCTGTGGGCTCCCCAAACTCCCTGCTCCCTTCGCGGTTTTCGAAGCTGGATCTGTACACGGATTTTTTTGGTGGTACGGCTGGGGACGTGCCTCATGGCTGTCCAGGTCACGGGTCACTCTGATCCTTCGTTTCAAACCAAACGGGCACTTGAAAGGACACATGCTCGAGGCTCTTCGTTCTCCCCGTTGTGACTAAAGGATTGAAGGTGATCGCTCACGTGGTTCCAGTGAAGAGTAGCGAGTGTCCTCCCACTCAGAACCCCAAGCACTTTGTACTAGTATTTTCAGACATCTGCGGGGTCTGTTTATTACTGTTGTCAAATATTAGGGCTGAGAACGGAAAGTAAGAATCCCACATGGGAGTAATTTTGCATTTCCAAGTGCTTGCGGTGCTACAGTTGAGGTAAAGAGCTGGGAGTTAAATGCCTGGGCAGGCAAATCTGAGTGAATAGAGAGGGCAAAAAATAAATAAAAAATCCTGCACGGTATTAACTGCTAACAAACCAAAAGAGTAGGTCACCCTTTCCCAGTTATCATGAGGGTTCCAGCTATGGAGGTGCAGATGCCTTCCCCAAGAGATTTCTTCCCCCCAAAGTTTTAAAAGTAGGTACCTTAAATTCCTCTGACAAATCCAACTGATCGTCTGGGCAGGAAACCAGCATTTGCTCCTGCAGGGAGG
>NW_009734767.1:0-9964 GCF_000703405.1 Apaloderma vittatum | reverse complement strand
GAAAGGGGAACACAGCCCTCGCGGAGTCCAGCAGCTTCCTCATTCTTTCACAAGAGCCACGGTGGCTGCACGCTGCCCCGACTTTATGAAATCGCTGCCTTTTGTCCAGCCTTCAAAGCAAACAGGACAGGTGAGAGAAGATCTGAGGACCGCAGGGCTCGTCCTTTTTTTTTGGGCTGAAAGCCAACCCAGGCTTCTACTGGTGGCAAAACCCTCAAAGGACTTCATTGAAAAGCAAATAGAAGATTAAAAAAAATAAAATAAAAAAGGGAAAGCCAAAGCAGCAAAAGCTGCTCCTCTTCCAGCAACGTGTCTTGACGGTAACGGAGCATTTCCATCAGGTTACAGACCAATGAAATATATTTTGCTTTGTCTTGTGAGGGTGTGAGGGCAGCACCCCAAGATTAGCCTGTACGAACGTATCTACGATCAAAGTTTGGTTATGACATCCACTTCCAAAGAATAAAAAATACTTTCCCTGTGGCTCAGGAGACACACCGGCTTACGTGGCAGCGTTGGCCCACAAACTCACATAACGTACCGCGTCGTGGTACGATAACATCCGCCTCTGGAACAACAGGTGAGACTGCAAGCACGAGAAGAGTCCTCTTGCTGCAGCATGTGCAGTGTGTGGAGCCAGAGCATTGCTGTTTCCTCACGCTCTTTTTCACAGAGCCAGGGAGGTGTAGTAAAACAGCCTCTGAAATGTGTTTATGTCGCTGCTTGTGAGCTGGAAACATGTTTTCCTTCAACAAGCACCAACGTTTTCCCTTCCTGCAAGCCTGACTCATGCTTAGGAAAGACTTGAGTAAATGCCAATCCCTTTCGTAATGCCCCTCATCGCACCTTTGCTACCGGGAGACAAACCGAACCGTTCGGTTCAAAGCCTGCACAGGGAGCTGAAGCTCAAACCTGGAACCTGGACTGCAGGGAACTGCACAGCAGAACCTGACTGGAGGCATTTTGGTTCTGCTTGCCGCTTCCAGACAGGATTTTAACCTTATGCCACCTCTCTTTAGGATCAAGAGTAAAACCTGTGCTTGTTTATACAGAAGCAGAGGTAGAGCAAGAGGTTTAGACAATCCCCGGCCCCCTGTTTTAAAGTAAGAACGCTAAGGAAAAGCAGAGACTTGGAGAGATCATTTGGATATTCCTTGTAAAAACATTTTTGAGTAGGAAGAGAAGGAAATCTAGAGAAACCACGGCCGTGTTTAACTGCAGTTTGACAACCAGCCCTGAGAAGTAAGGCAACAAGACTTATAAAGAACTGTACTCGTCCAATATAAAGCTTTGCTGTCCAGTAAACTTATTCTTAGAAACAAAAATTAATTAGAAAGACAGAAAGAAGCTGAACAAGGCTCTATCTAGGGTGCTTGATCTGATGTGCCTTCAGCTTGGAGGGACACATTTTAGATCAACTTAAAGGGACACCACACGAACCAACTGAATATGAGATCTGTTCAGAATACCCCAAAAGACTGCATAAAATTAGCATTTTACCCCTTTAGTAGATCTAAACTGCTTTAAAACTGCCATTCGAACCCATCACCACGTTTCCAGTCTTTTTTTTGTTTGTTTGTTTTTACAAATCGTTAGGTGAATATTTGGTTTTACCTTAACGTGTTCAAGCAATAACTTGTGCGTTGTACGCTCAGAGAGATCAGGAATCACTGTAGCATTTGGCAAAACCTGTTTGCAAAACAGGTGATACACGAGCACATCATCCTCACCAGTCTGCATTTTACTGCGTTGACACAATGACATTTCCAAGCCAGGCCAAAAGGAACCGTTAACCTTACGTTTTATGTATTTGACCTTAAAATTTCTCATCCGAGGACAAAAATCAATATTTTTTCTTTTTTTTTTTGTCTTTTGAAAGGTATTTCCATAAATCATTATAAAGTAATCTCTCTAAAGATTAGAAAAGCTTAGTCAAAACTTTGTAATACCAACAGTAGGGACAAGCAGCAGTTGTTCTGGTTTCGAAAGAAGAGCAACATTCACTACAACTGGGAAGGCGTCCACGAGGAAAGTTTGCAGTTCTTCCAAGGAACCTCACAAAAAAAGGATTCAACAGCTTATGGACACGTCACTCTGCCACGTGACATGCCACTCGTTTGCTGGGGTTTTTTAATCAGTTGGGTTTCCATACAAGGTACCGAATATTATTCTATTTACATTCAAAAATAGCATTTTTCTCTCTTCAGTACATAGTGGGAACGCCCGTAAACCAGTCAGTAGAAAGCCCTCTAACAGAGGTGGAGGACGGCTTTGTTGATCTCGGGGTTTGTCCAGTCATTCCGGATATCATCCAGGTGATTATCAAAATCTACGAGCGACTCGTAGGATTTGCTGTCCAAGAGAGACGCGGCGATTCTCTGGGCTTCGGTCCAATCTTCGCAAAAATCCCTAGGGTGTAAAATAATCAGGTATAAATAGGAATCACAAAGAAAATCGCCACCATCGTTCCTTTCCTCGGGGAATTAGGCCGCGCTTTCTGCGGTGTGGTCATACCACCGCCCGGCTGGAGAAGCTTTCTGTTCTCTCACGCTGTAGCAAAATAAAACAGCTTTAAAAGCACCGTGAGCTACACCCGCTGCCCTCCCAGGGTCGTCACAACCAGAAGTTTTGTCCTTAACGAGGAGATCCGTTTTATTTTACCACCCGAACACAAACGAGCTCTGAAGTTTACTCACACGTGCGGGTCTTTGCACCTCCACTTGTTCTCGTGAAGCTCGTACACGTGAAGGGCAGGCTCAACGCACTCCATCGTAAACTTGGTGTTATCGACCTGGCGTGCGACAGAAAAACGTCACCTTGAGTCTCCTCCTCTGGATCCCAAGAGATGAAGCAAACAAAAAGAAACCAGCAAAGGTAGTTTTGGCAAACAGGGCACCTGACACTAACTTGCCCGCTTTGCTACCGTGAAGCGAGGCAAATTTTACACATTTATTGTGCCAAACTCCTTTGTCACTGCAGTGAGGAGGCAAAGCCCTGTTCGTTTCGTGAAAGATGACAGCTGAAGGCACAGGAGAGGGCCTGAAAGTCACAAACGTTGCCTTTGCTCAAGCCACGTGAACAGGGAAGGCCTCTGCTTCCTTTGGGAGAACTGAGAGCTACCTGCAGCCTCTCTGCAGGCTTTGCAAGAACTGCGGTGGCTACGGGTCCCCACGGCTCTTCCCATGCGGAGGGAAAAGAGAAAAGGAGTTCCCTCACTGTTAAAAGATTCAAAGAACAGCATGGAAATGACCAGGGCAACACCATGCTTATAACACTAACAATACAAAAAGAGGAGGGGGGATAAAAAGAACCGAAGTGATTTACCATGATGAGCGCCGTATCGTTAAAACCCTCCGCGATCCTGGAGGCCACCTTCTCCGCCACCTGGTTGGGGCTGCAGCAGAAAGCAAAAGCGATTGTGTTACGCGAACCACGACATTTCAGCCGAAAGCAGCGGGAAACGCGCTCAAAGAGATGTGAAAGCCAGACCGCGCTCACAAACAGGAACAAGGTACCGAGCCGACGCTACGCTCGGCTGAAGTCAGAAAACCAAGCAAGCCCCAGTTCCTCTCTTCAGCAAACAATCTGGACGGCAGCGTGGCTTAGGCAACGTTTTTTTGGAATGGCAAAACACTCACTTTATGTGGAATCAATGGTTTTGCAGCCTCCTCTACCTTCTCCCGCCAGACCAAAGACCGTGGCCGCCTTTGTCTTGGCAGGCACATAAAAAAGAGCCCGATTTTGCTCCCCTGTCTGCGTTTGAACTTGCTCACTGCCCAGATTCTCTATCGAAATCAGATCATCCTCGAAAGGAAAATCTTTGCTGTGTTTCAGAGATGACAATCTCTAGGCGGCGCCATGAAATGAAACCGTGGTTAAAAAAAAAAAAACAAACAACAACCTGAGTCTGCAACATTCTTTCTAACCTCAAAGGGAACAGACAAACTGCATCTTCACTTTAAAAATGTCACCAGAAGTTTTATTTCCCTCGTAAGGAAAGGACCAATAACATCCTTACCCCTCCCAGATACCTTAGCAGTTCCAAGGATTACTTAAAAAAAACATAATTGTGACTGGAGGATATACATTAACAAAATAACTGGGGCCCAGCATAATTTAAACTTTAACTTTAAATTTTAACTTTAAACAAACTGTTCATATTTATTTTAAATGCAAGTACGATGTCCTCTCATTAGTTTTGAAACTGGATTCATCTAATAGATACAGGGAAACATATTGGGTAAGTGTATTCAAACCTATACTGTGGGTCCTCTATTGCTTATTGGGTAATTTGAATTAATTATTTGGGTAATTTGAGAACTAGCAGGAAAAAACCCAACCAAATAAAAACCCCACCTCTACTAATCGTGGGGAAAACAAGAGAAAAGAGGTATCTCTGCTTGAGTGATGTCATCTTGAACCGCCAAGAGCGTCCTTTTACCACATAAAGAAACGCTTCAGAGGCAATTAAAGAGTTCAGCAAGAAATAGGTCACTCCTGAAAACATTTCCAAAAAAGATACTCAGAATCATTTGAGTTTACGAGATCGGTAACCGCACAAGCGAACACGCCTGCACAATTTTTGGCTATTTCCCTGACAACTGTAATTAAAACTGGCTGGCAGTCGTTCAAAAATTGGCCTTTTATAGTATCCACGAGAAGAGGAGTGATTCGGGGTTTCCTGCACCTGAACAAAGGCCGCAGCCACCAGCGCCGCGAAGACAATGCGAAACCAGATGACGGTTGTCAAAGCGAATCAACACGCGCGATTTACGGCGACGATTTCCGTTGGCAGAGTGCAAAGTACAGCAGAAAAGAGCAAACAGAAGGAGATATTGCCCCAACACACCTGGCATCTTTCACGCGTTCGTTCGCCTGGTAATATCCAGCTATCACGTAGCTATTCTCTTTGCACCAAGAGTCAATCTGGAAAAGCAATTGGAACAATTAGGCCCAGGGAAAAAATTAAAAAGAAAATCCCACCAAACTAAGGAAATCTAGTGTCTGTCTAATTGCTTCTTTAAATATAGAAATACTCACATATATATATATATATTTACACAGACATGCATGGGCAGGGTTTGGCTAATTTAACTAGACCAGAGGAACCAAACTGAACATTTGGAGAATGATGGGAAACATTAACCAAATGGAGCAAGAAGTTATCTCAGTCAAAGCCTGGCCTAAATTCAAATGACAGGACTAATAAAGAGGTTTAACAGCAGCGGCTGGGAGAGGAGCCTGGGTCTTACCTCTCGCCCTTTGTGGCTATTTTCTGTTGATGTTCATCTGATACAGACCCTTTAGAAAACCTCCACCACGCGGATGTGCAACTGTCCCGTCATTTCAGAAGGGGCTTGTGGATTTTCTTTCTAACGTAACATTTCTAGGTTCCAGCGTAAGCAGTTTTTAACCTGAATTAGCAAACAAAGCTCAAAGCGAAAGGTAAAGGCGAGGCACAAAGTGTCCCGCTCCCCGTTTGGCCAAACTGTCTCATTACAAAAAGGCTCTGGCAACAAAATCATTTTCCTTCGAGACTCACCCCGCACGGGAGCGACTTATCGAACCACATGGGTCGTTCTCCGCTCTTTAAAATTCTCTCCATCAAAACCAAACGCTTTTCTAAAAATACGCCACAGCTCAGCTACAGGATAAGGGCTCAGTGAAAGAATTATTGGCGTTATTAAAGATACAGTCGGTCCAGGCAGCTCCTTCTTATTTAACATCTGCACACGAACGCTTCAATGTGGGCGTTTCTTTTGCAACTCTTGATTTACTCAAGCACAAAAGTTCATGGATTTTTGTTGCTGGTCATTTCGTTTTTAAGTGGTTTAAGTTTTTTAAGTGCTCTTTCTGCTTTCTGCTGGATCTCGACTCCTCCTGCTGACTCTGTGTTGCTTTGAAAATATCTGTGTATATATATATATGATGTTTCTCCTTATAACTGAGGATATTAAATCAGCATAAAACAGAGCCCTGAAAGACAGAATTGGATAAAACAGCTAGAATTTTCCTTTGCAGTCCCTGGAGAGCACACATCAAAAAAAACCCCTCACCAGCTATCTTGAAATAGAGTCCAAAAATACATCCCATGCTGACCTGTCACATCCTGCAAGTCCAACCAATCTCATTTTTAGCAATAATTATAGTATTAGACTGCAAAAAGAAAGAAGCAAACAAAGCCATGTGAATAATCCCTCCACTATAAGGGATGACATGGATTTAAGTGATAGGAAATGAATAAATAATAAAAAAATAAATCTGTGTAGCCCTGCTATAGATGGGGGCCAACTGCTGTTTCAATTACAAACCCATTTTGAGGGCTTAAGTCTAGGGTTTTAATTGTTAGTGGTTTGAAAGCTTGGCATTAGAGCCAGAAGCCCAGACATTAAAATTAATAATAATTTAAAAAAAAAAAATTCCATCAATTTAAAAATTAAAAACCTTAGCTCTGAATCATTTTTTGTTGCATGGCAAAAATGGTCTTTAAAAAATTTTTTTAAAAAAGAGAGTGCGATTTTTAAGTTTCCAGTTCCCAAAGTGGTAATTAAAAACTGCTTCCGTAAAAAAAAATAATTTTTTTTGAATTAAAGCTGTTTCCAACTGCAATTTCCAACCAGTCTTTAACCACAGTGCCATCACCACAAGTAGCTTCAGCACCAGTCAGTCCCTGGTATTTTGAATTCTGCCCTGCCCTGCTGAGGGTAAACTGAAGGGGCACAAATCATGTCTTGCTTCCACATGGGTGACCCCTCAAAAATCAGAAGCAGTTTGCCCTCCTCCCAAGGGAGGCAGAATTGCTGCTTGAGGATTTTTTGTTTGTTTGTTTGTTTGTTTTTCTGGAGAAGATGTGGTTGCAAAACCACATCAATTAGCTGAGAATCTCCATGGCACACCCCGTCTTCCACGTGAAGCTTAATTCACTTTTTCCCTTTAATGACTCCGTTATTTTTTTTTTTAAAGGGCTTTCAAAGTGACAAAGCCAAAGCGCAAATTAAACCCGGTGCTTGTGCCCCTCTCCTCCAGAGCTACAAACCTTCGAGTGCCGCCGCGGGCGTAATAAAATCTAATTTTGTCAGTGTGTTGTACCTGGGCTGCTGATGAAGGGACAATCATGTCGGAAAGCGCACCCTGGGGGGTTTTTTTCAGATTAAATCAGGAGACTGTCACCCTCCTGCTGATGTCCCCGGATAGCTCAGGTCAGAGAAGAGGAAACTCATTGTGCCGTTTCTAGAAAAACCTCACACACGGGAGGAGACTGCAGGCTCGAGCAACCATCAGGCAGCGACTGAACTGGGAGAGGAACGGATCCTGTCACTTCAAAATCCTTCAGAATCGTAGAGTCACAGAACGTTGAGGGTTAGAACAGACCCCAAAAGATCACCCAGTCCAACCCCCTGCCAGAGCAGGGTCACCCAGGGCAGCCCCACAGGAACGTGTCCAGGTGGGTGGGAAAGTCTCCGGAGCAGGAGACTCCACACCCTCTCTGGGCAGCCTGGGCCAGGGCTCCGGCACCCGCACAGGGAAGGAGTTTCTCCTCAGGTTGAGGTGGAACCTCCTATGTTCTACCTTAAACCCAGCATTTCTTGTTCTATTGCTGCGCAACACCGAGAAGAGATTGTCCCTTTCTCTTGACACCCACCCCTCAGATATTTCTGTAGGTTAATAGGATCCTCTCTCAGCCGTCTCCTTTCAAGACTAAACAGCCCCAGGTCTCTCAGTCTCTCCTCACAGGAGGGATGTTCAAGTCCCTTGATCCTCCTCGTAGCTCTCCCTTGGACTCTCTCCAGTAGGTCCTTGTCTCCCTTTAGAAACTGAAGAGTTTCGACCGCGCTCACCTCACCAGCTCGGTGGGGAACCCCGCGCCACATCGTCACGTGGAAGGGGTGAGGGCGTCCTGCTTTTAAACGTCGCGACCAATAAAAATCTCATCTCTCGCAGCGGCCCCGGCGCCAGGGTTTATCGATGCCTTCGCCTCCGTTGGAACAAAGAACGGGAGCAAAAGGCCTCGGGGCTCTTGCCAAGGTTTGGGAGCTGCCAAGTGTCACGCAATCAAACGGGGCTGCAAACGACAATCGCTAATGTGGGAAAGGCCAGATCTTGGAACTTTTTGTATCAAAATCCAAGAGCAAACATGCAGAACGCTGCCATTTCTCTGCTTCCACAATGACTTGCTTACTGTAGAAGCGGCGAGGTATTTCGGATGTTTTAAGAAACAGTTTTTATTTCCTAATAATTTGATCCTGCAGCGAGATCTACACTATAAAACGACACTGAAGGCCTAAAGTTCAGAAAAATTCACCGTCCCAACCCTGAAGACTCACATCTAATTCAAAGACGAAACCTATGCAGACTTTAGATACATTATAGGTTATTCTGGACTTCACTTGCAACTTCCACTCGCTCCTTCTCGGAGGAAAATCAGATCACCGTTGTTCAAACCTGTAAAGTCAAGCCACACCCACACTAAAGTAATTACAAACGGTTTTATTACATTTTCCCAAGCAGGAACACGAGGGAAACCGTAAGCAGCAATGGATCACATTAGCAGCAGGCGTTTCTGAGTTCCTCCTACGCTGTGACATTGGTGTAAATACATTGAAGACTGAAAAATTTGGCAAACTCAGAACAGGGCTCAGGCTGTTCCTCTGCCTCTGGCTGCGTTTCATCCAGCCTTCAGAAAGATCTCAACATCCCATCAGCTGGGCTTTACTTACAACTACAGGTTTTTGGACAAAGCAACCTATTAACTGAGGGAAACCTTGAGGCCAAGAGGTTTAGAAGGATCAGGAACTAGTTATTTACACAGCTTTCAAAAAGGGATGGATTTTTCTCCTGTTAATAACGACAAGTCTTTCAATGGAAAGAAAAGCCCGAAGCTCAAGTTACACCCAGATCACACTTCAGCCACTGGAAAACAGATTATCCCACGATAAATTCCTGCTCTTCCACAGAGGTGGATGAGGTAGGGGACACTGTAACGGGGTTATCCCACAGTTAATCAACCAGCAGCGAGCTCACGATACACCAAGGGAGATTTCAAACCCACGTGAAGCCTGCAGGATGAAGAGATGTAGTTTTTCCTTCCCCTCTTTAGACTAATGGCTTCCACACGCAGCAAACAGACGCCAAAACGAATTAAGAAACAGGTACTTATACCCATCTATAAACTCCTACTCAGAGGCGACCGTGCCTTTTTCCAATTAGCTGATATGGCTTTGAAGTGCCTTAAAGGTGAGCCAAGAAAAGCTCTTCCTGCTGCAGAGTAAAGACGTTCCCTTTGGGAGTTATTCGGGGATAACGACACCAATATAAAAAAGTTTCCCTGCACCAAGCAAGAAATTAAACAAAACCACCAAGCTCTGTACAGTTTTCTGCTGCTTCCCCAGTGGGAAGTCGTAGAGCAGATGGGCCTCGGGGTTGGGGTTTTTTTCTGCTCTAGAAACATCCTGCTCACCCCACAGATTCGGCTGCCGCTAGCGCAGGGCAGGGCTGGCAGAGCTGCCCCGAGTTCCCTCAGCACCAGCTCTGTCTGCACCCCCCAAGCTCTGCCAGGACCTGGAGACTACCCCAGAGTCACAGAATCACCTTGATTGAAAAAGACCTTTAAGATCATTGAGTCCAATCATTAACCTAACATCAAGGAGTCTTCAACTAAACCACATCCCTAAACATTACAACTATATGACTCTTAAATACCTCCAGGGGAAGGGGACTCTACTGCTGCCTTGGTCAACTTGTTCCAATGCCTGATAATTCACTCATTCAGTAAAAAAATCCTTCTTAATGGGCAATCTAAACCTCCCTTGGCACAACCTGAGGCCATTTCCTCTTGTCCTAGCCGAATGGCCTAGATTAGAAAAGACCTTTCAGATCACAGAATCGTGGAATGGGTTGGAAGGGACCTTAAAGATCATCTCGTTTCAACCCTTCTGCCATGGGCAAGGACACCTTGAAAGCCTCA
>NW_009734766.1:44384-45518 GCF_000703405.1 Apaloderma vittatum | reverse complement strand
CGAGCAGCAGCGCCCATCGCGTCGGGTGACAACATCTGGGCGACGTTCCCGAGGGCCAACTTGCGAGAGACCCAGGTGGCCGCACAGCAGCACGGCCACCGCGCTGCAAGCAGTAACACGGGGAGGGAAGACATGGCGAAGAGCAAGTATTTGACACCATCAGCCTGAAATCTGAGGAATCAAATCTTAGCTTTTAAATGATACTTGACAGCAGCAGTCCGGCAAAAGGCTCTTTGCAGCCCTTTGTGGTAGCTGTTGTCTAAGGATGTACTTGTGCACGTCAGGAAGAAGGCGGCCAGCCCTGCAACTGAAGAAGTACCGTCCTGTGATGCCAGGAGCTTTTGTATTAAAAAAAGTTCCCAAAATAGACTGTGACACAATAGAAAACACCAGCTCCGAGACGTTGTGAACACACGTGCTGAAAAATTTAGTCTATAAAATGTGTGAGGTTCATAACGCCCCACAACCCCCATTGCCTAGTCCTCCTTCAACAAGCATCCTTAGCACCCTAATGCAGCATCCTTAACCTTACAAAGCTCACTGGCCCCAGGTGTCCTTCATTTCAAGGGGCACAAGGCTTTGGGCAGCTGTTTTGCCAGCTAGAAGAACACAGTGCATCCCCAGACAAGCCTCCAACTCTAGCGTACCAGCCAGCTGGGATGCCTCATGCACTCCCCAGTTGGTAGATAATGCTGTTGTGGAGCTGATGCAGATGCACATTCCATTTGGAAAGGAGATCCTTTTTCCTGGTGCACAAGAGAGAATTAAGCTGGAACGCTCTGGGGCTCCCCTCTGGTCCTGCACACCCGCAGCTAAGGCAGGAGCTAGACTACTTGACTGTACTTTACAGGTAGCAGTTCAACATTGTTGAGATCTTTAGTTTTCTTCAATAACTTGGAAGATGGGTGGAAAGTGGAGTCTTACTTCTCCCTCATAAAACGTAGCATTAAGAATAAAACAAAATCCAAACTGAAAATTGCATTTCCCAAGAGCCTAAGATATTCGAAGACTTTTTCAATCTCGGCAGGTAACCTATTTTAGTGCTATGAAAGGTTTAAGCAACATCATTTACTTTTTAACACTGAAACTACAATCTTCCTTACCGGCATCTCGACTCGCAGCAGATCTGAGCTT
>NW_009734766.1:0-44353 GCF_000703405.1 Apaloderma vittatum | reverse complement strand
TGAAAAAGGCCTCCAAGGCCAGGTGGGCCGCCGCCACCGAAGCTGCCACCACCACCACCACCAAAACCACCGCTGCTGCCGCCACTACCTCCTCCAAAGCCACTGCCGCCACCTCCACCAGGTCCTTTGGGTTCTGTTGGGAAAAAAAAAATCCCCTAAGTTAGGCAGAGGAGCGAGACTGATTCCACAAAGTTGTCTTTCTTTAGAGCAACACATATAGCTGGGGAAAAATGGGTGAGCTTTCAAAACACACAAGTCCTTGTTGAGGTTGGATCATCACAGCTACCATCACCACCACTACTGCACCATGGAAGAAGTGGTGCCATAAACACGGCCACTTTCTTTTAGTTTGCTCTGGACTGGAAAACAGTCACCATGGAGAGTTTGGAACTGAGCATGGATGGGACGTCTGAGAATATCATGCTGGTTTTGTTAGCAACTTTGTAGCTGCTTCCCATTTCTTCACATCTTTGCTCTCTTGCCCTTCCCCTCCACCTCTCCATAAGCAAACTGAGAGACAGGACAATCTCATGGGAATTGGGGAAGGAAGGAGGGACAGAGGTGTCCTTCCTCTTGGAGGTGTCTCTGGTGGTTGTTTCTGGGAACACACGGAACTGTCACTATTGATGGTGCTGCAACATATCTGCTTATTTAAACAAAGCCTGGTGGGGAAAGAGATTTAATTTCTGATTGTTTTCCTGCAGGCCCAGAAATGCAGTGACAGGATCATTAGCTGCTAATTTTTCCAATAGGTAGAAATTATTTTATCAGCCCCTCCACTTTCTCTCAAGCCAATATTTCTTCTGTGACAACACTGACATGGCTAAAAGTAAAATGGAAGTTTCCACAACTACAAACACAGGGAAGAGCACTATCGAGAACAACACGTCAAAGTGAGCAGACCCACAGGTTGGGATATCTGTGGAGATCAGCTCTCAGATGACAGGCTGTATGGCTGAGTATCAGTAGCTTAATTTCCTGGCATCTTGATTTCCACAACTTTGAGTGGGTAACAATTTCACTGACTTTGAAGTAATTAAAACCTGTGGATGAAAAGCACTTCTAATAATCCCACCCAGAAAAAAAAGGAGAAAGAATGTATTCACAGGGCATGTTTCGCATCACCTTTCTCTTTTCTTCAGCGTGTTAACTCAGTTCAGGTCTGACTCACACAGGGTGTGAACCTCTGTAGAAATGCTGCTACTGTGGTTCAGTCTTTCATCATGATTTGTTAATTCATGTAAACAAGATAATAGGCCACATCATTTTAATCTCGCTGTTTATCCCTCCTGTAATCCCCTTAACACTTTTCCCCAGCTCATTACAATAGCTAGAACTTGTAACTTTGCTTTCAGAGCTAATACTCAAGTGTTTAAAACCTAAGTACCTGGCTGACGGCAGGGCTCCATCTGTTTGGGTTTTTTTTAATTCTTACTTGGTCACACTCCTCTGGGCATTTCCTTCTTTCCTCATTCTCTTCCTTTCGCAGTCCAGCCAGACCAGAACTGAGTTGTATCACATTTGCTAATCAGTCTGTACAAGTGTCTTCTCTCCCTAGGCAATAGACATGGTTCCTCTGATGAAGCAAGCCCTCGTCCCTTGCACTTCTCCCCTTTCTCCAATGCCTCCCAAATACTTTTGCCACATGGGCTTTTACAACCCCCTTTCAGCACTTGCCAAAATGTGGCAAAACTGCATGCAGCGGTGACACAAAGGTGGGGCTGTGGCTACTGGCTCTGGCTTTGCTTTAAGCGGTACCAGGGCCATTAACAAGCCAATGGTGGTGTGCCAGGAGTGCCTTTATTTTTGTACTGTTTAAGCAAAAATAGAGTCTGAAATTCCACTCTGTTCTTTGTGCTCCCCTCAATCCTGATGGGAGTTTTGTTTGTCTGATCTGCTGCAGCTCCTCAGCAGAGCTCCTAGTGGGGTTTGTGTAGTTTTCTGATTTAAGTAAATGAGAAAATGAACTGCTTTATGAGAGTAAGAAAATTAATACTCACATTTCATAAGCAGTACTTCATTTTTCAACTGACTTAATCCATGATGAACAGAATATATTTTTATGCATCCTAAATTCTGGCATTTTATTGCACCTACTTCTCTCATGGCAGATCATTTGATGATATATCAAATAATTACCTGCATTCAGATATGTAGAAGCATTCATATAAACAGAAAATCCAACATGCAGAATTATACTTACTGTCTAGAATCGGAGCACTTCTGTCATTAGTAACAGTCTTCTTGAGCTTTTTTCCTTTGGTAATATCAGACAATAGAGCATTTCGCCCAGCTTGTTCTGACCTGCTTAGGGATGGCTTTTCAGTATTTGCCTGCAAAATAAAATTAAAAATGAGGAGCCAAAATAAACCTCCACTTCTAGATACAAAGTTCTGCTCAAATATGGTGGTTACTTAAGACCTCAGTTTATGTTTTAACAGCACTGGAGTGGGTAGCATGCCATGTCTGATTTTGCGAAGGATGTTATAGGCAGGCAGCCTTGTTGCTGACCCACACTATTCACTAGAAACAGAACACTTCTATGTGAATTTGTATTTTTTTAACTAACGATTTAGAGACTCTCATTTTTTAAAGTCAAGGATCATCTGTGGCAAATTGCCATTTTGAAGATTGAACAAGAACAAACTACACACATAAGCTGATTAGACAAAAAGGTGGACATTCTTGAAAGTTGTAGTGACCACTCCAAATATACAAATTCTGGTTAAATCCAAAGCTAAATGGAGCTTTATCTACTATTCCAGTTTTGACAGAAATACTTTAAAATGGCAATCACCACTTCAACAATATAGACCTCTTCAGACAGACCCAATAAAACCTTGAAATGTTTTGGTGACACCGTTTTTCAAGGAGGAACAAAAAAAACTCCAACCAAACAAAAACCCCTATACATACATATGCACACACACGCATGTATATATGGTTATTTGTTCTAGGAAATGGTGATTCCTGAAAAGCTTTCTAACTTATCAGATCATTGTTATGGAAATTTCCTGATGGTGGTGAGAGTTGCCATGGAGGGACCAAGCACAGAGTCTGTATCTTGCTTGTGGTGGAAAATGAAAGACTCTCCAGTGACACAGCCCAACCTACCTGTGTAACCAGCTAGGGTTTTGCCATGAAAATATCTGTGTACTTTATGACAGCATTTCAAAAAGGCTTTTCTTTGTTGTGAGATGACTGACTGTCGAGAGCAAACACAGCACAAGCTCTAGTCCAGCTTAGGCTGTGCTCTGGTACCACAGGCTGGCTGGGGAGCTATGCTGGCTAAGAACTCTCCTTACAAAATTTTCATTTTTTTCCAGCTTGGGTCGTCTAAATACTAGAGCAGTACAAAGGAGAAGGTGGGAGTATGTGGCTGGAGAAGGGCAAGGGGAGAGCGAGACTTCAATTCCCCTGATTTAGACAATCTGCTGAGGAGCTGTGCTTCTCCAACCATGATCCCTACACCTGATCAAACCACCAGCGTGGAAGGAAGAGAAGGACGGGGAGTCAATGTGGCTAGTGACATCCATATGAATGGAAAGGAGCGGAAGTGATGGTCCCTCTTTTAGGATCAATCATCAACTGTAAACAAAATGTCAAAAATCTTTCTCCAAATATCATGCATACCTTTGTTCCCACCTCAGTGCATCTGGACATCCTGTTTGATATGACAAGAGGCCACAGAGCACAGTGTATACGGTACATTTACCTCCTGTAAAACTTACCAAGGCCAGTGTTGGGGGTGGAGGAGGAGCTGGAGGCGGAGGCACGGGCATGATGGAAGGCTGAGCTCTGTCTGGTCTCGCTAAGAAACCTGCACAGTGAAACACAGAAGGCCCAGAGATTAATAAATCTTAATAAATAAATTTATATTCAGCTAACAAAAAATCATCCTTGCAGCCAACAGGTTTATCTGCAACATTTTCTATGTCTAAACAACATGCAAAACGCACTTCATGTTTCGTTGTATGGAAACCAGGTCCATCCTTCAGCAGAGGCTCCCTATTGCCACACAAACTCACAGACACACGTACCTGGTTTTGCACACAGGCACAACCCATGCACTGCTATGGCAATGCACAAAAAGACAATAACAAAACTGAACTCTGTTTAATTCCGCAATCTTGTTCCTGTATACATACTTCAGTATAATGCCATAGCCATACCATCAACCCTTACTTCAAGAAGGCATCGTCTCTTTAAGATCATACCTTAAATTCCTGGAAGATATGCACATGCTATTATGGGGAGGGTGGAACAGCAGAGTTCTAGGAAAGACTCATGCTTCCTCCTTTCTCCCTGCTTGCTCTGAAGACTCCAAGCTCCATCATCACCTCTGAATGCACCTTCCTCCTCGTCCTCAGGAGCAACGCACACAGTCATGCCCAGTGCACTTGCCCGGAGGAGGAAGAGCAAGCTGGCAGCCCGGCACCCCGCCCCCTCAGCCGCAGGCTGCTGCAGAGGCAAAAGCTTGGCTGCCAAAGCTCAGCCTTCCCTGTGCCTCCCTGCTGGAGACCAGGCTCACGCTTTCTCCCACCCCAAACAGAACTTCCAACCAAGGGCAATCCTAGGAGGGTCACACCCGAGATGTAGAACTTCATTGCTATGAAAATATTAAATGAAGGAAAAAGCCAAAAAGGACTTTTTGTGGCATTTTGGCACACCGCTCCCTGGAACTGTGCCTATGGGATGCTCCAGAGGTTTTCTCATAGTGCTATGGCATTTCAGCATATGCTTTGCTCTTGCCCATTCACCTGAGCCAGCTTTAGTAATTGTGAGTTGCCACCATTTACATAATATTTGCACAACACAGGTAAACACAATGGGAACAGAAATAAAGGTTATTTTCCAGACAACCCCGAGCTGACAGCTGGGGTCTCCGGGGCAGTTATTTACAAGAATTCACAGCTTTTACTTTCTGAAGCCATTTTGTTTTGATAAATCAAGGAGAACTGTAATAGCAGTATTTGCCAAATCAACTTAATGCTAGGCACTGTACCCTTTACGGTTTAAATGAGCATTAGGAAAATATTCTAGATGGAACAAAATTGCATTTGCAGTGAGAGTTTGAGGTGAGTCACCACCTGCAAAATTTGTAACAACTCTGAGATGGTCCCTGATATGTGTGTGAGAAAAAAATGATTAGAAGTACAGATTTATCTCATCGGATGCTCATGCTTCAAAAGAATAAGAGCACAGCTATAAATTCACACACAAAAAAAATTACTGAGCTACCTTCCTCAGAAGAAAGATTTGCTGAAAGAAGACTTTAATGGGTTTTGTCTTGAAACTTTAGGGAAGAAAGGGCTTGGAAAAGAGTCAGACACATCACCCTTAGCTCTTGCTGACTATCTAGAAAAAAAATACGGAGTTCAAAGTGCCATGAGGCACTACCACTGCCTTTAGTGTTTGCAGGTTTTCTTCTCCTGTACTGCAGAAACTGTTTCTCTTCCAGTTACTGCAAAAGAGCAAGCAGAACAGAGGGGAAGCTGGCAGATGGACAGACTGACTGACAAGGAGGAAACTGTGTGAAGCCAAGCCTACGCAGCCCTGTGCAAACACACGCGTTCGCAAAGCCCTGCAAACAGACCTGCGTGCTCTCGTCAGTCCTCTGGCCAGGCGTTACCACACATCTTACGGCGTCTCCAGGGAAGCACCAGCTTCACACTGAGAGGATCTCCTCGGATTCAGTGATACTCCTGTCTTCCGTACCCCTAGCTCTGAGTCGTTACAACAAAACTCTGAACAAAGCCCTATCCCTTTCCCGAGCTGCTTATCCTAAATGCAATATTTGAAATCTGAAGCCTATTAAAAGCATCGAGACTAATGCTGCTTTGTTCTTCAGCTTCCTGTTTAAAAAAATAGTCAACAGGAAAATTCTTTCTTGCAGCAGACCACAACCATCCTGTTTCTTAACACAGCCTTTTCACAGCTGCAGTTGTCTCTAGTGTAACTGTGCCATTAGGCTATTTCATGAAGCTTTTAACTCCTTCAACTGATTAAAAAGAGAAAGAGAAATTCTGCTCTCTGCAATGCTTTGATAAGAGGCCAAAGCAGTCTGGATAATGTGTCGTAAGTCTCCTCGGCACTCCATGTGCCACGGCAAAGTTTCTGGAGCAGGCAGAATAAAATTTGGTTTGATAGCACACTTTTAAATGAATTCCTTAAGGCAGCTTGGACCTGAATGTAGCAAGTAAGCCAGCTGGTCTATTAAGCACTTTCTCTAAAAAGCAGTATGTTTGCAAATGCTATCACTTTCCTACCTCCCTATGAGTTAAGTGACTGCTTTCTGCATGCTTGTGTGCTCTACTTTTTTTTTCTCCTTTTAACTGTGTTGGTTTAGATCAGCTTGTTAAGCAATTGGTGGAAATTGTGAGGAAGCAAGGTAATGCTCAAAACCTGAGTTCTCTAAGGGGAAGCCACTTCTCATGGACACACTGAGCCTCTCCAAAACCCTCCCTGCACACATTAAATAATGTGTGCAAAGAGGTAAGGGGGAGAAAGGCACTGGGTGCCTCCTCTTTCCCAGATCCGGCTTCCAGAGGGATGACATCCTCTCATGTACCTGTAGTCACCATCTGCACACTAGCTAGTACCTCTTCTGGTACTGAAGGGCTTTCTCAACAGGCCAAGAGTGGAAATCAGGCACAGAGCTGCACACTGGTGAGCTTAAGTAGTGCTGAACAAGTCCAATAGTTATCAGGAGGGTCTGGAAAATGGCGTTTTGGAAGCACAGGACAAGTTTCTGTAATAGGTCAAACTCAGGCAGAAGTAGCTTGAAGTTTAATGCAAGCACCCTGCAGAGCTGTTTACTCATGATGTTCTAGAGGACACACTTCCTTTAGGAGCCATCAGAAAAGAGATCATATGGCATGACTCAGAAACCTGCATGCCCATGCACAAAAGCACAAGGTATACACTTACAAAGCCAGTAAAACACCCCAGTTCGTCAAATTTTAGCTTAAAACATAAGTTACGACATCGCTTCACTCCTACTTCTATCACTCTTTAGTTCTGCTCCTGAGAAAGAGAATTTGAGAAACTGTAGCTGAAACCTTGCAGCAAGAAACAGCACCTCTGTCTTTAAAGCTCTAACTCACCCTTGCTGTTTAGTTTTTAGATTTTATGCAGTCTATATCTTTTGTAAGAAAAAAAAAAGGCATGCTCTGGATTTTTAAATCTGATCACTGTATAAAGAATAATAATGAACTGAAGAGACGCAGCGACATGGGGGCTTGCCCATGCAGCACCGCGCTGGGGCTGGCCCTTGGGCTGAGCAGCATCTCGCGGGCTGCAGAAGCAAAGTAGCTGAGTCAGCACAAGGCTGACCTTGGACTCTGCAACTGCTTTGCTCACCACTAACTCATGGGATCGCCGTTTGGTGCAGAGCATAGAGATGCCCTAAGATGTTAAGCATAAACTCTGCCATCAGAGGAAAGCTTTGGTTACTGTCCTACACTTCAGCAATGGAGTCTGTTCGTTATTTGCTTTTGGTCAATACGAAACAGCAGGATTTAAGAAATGGACATTACATTCATTTGCTGATAGGTGACACTATAAAATAGTAACCAATCCACCCAGTAATAAATTTTACCTACCTGTTAACAACCAAGTTGCTTGTAACACTTGGTGCTGCAGGATGCTGAAAAGAAACTAATTCCAAAAGACCAAGGCTGAAGGTGCATCAGTACTTTGAAACCCAGGACGCGTGTCCTTGCATATTTTCTAGGCAGCAGCGTAAATTATCACAGCTTTCAAGAGGCTCTATGGAAACGTTATATGTAGATGAGCATCGGTGGTGCAGCAGAAAGGATTATGGTAACTAACTCACACATGTACACCAGAGAGCACAAAGGTCTGTATTGGCAGCAAAAGGGGAGGATTTCCACAGCTGGCAGTGGTGGTGGCAGCTGCTGTCCCGCTGCGAGGCCGGTGCCCGAGCACACCGGTGCTTCCCCGGAGGTCCAGCTCTGACTGATGGGGGCTACCACCGCTGCGAGGGGGCACCCCAGTGCAGCCTGCACCCTCGCTCTGCACCACCTCTGCTGCAACCCCGGTGCTGGCGCAGCCTCCTCGCAGACCACCGGCAACCTTCTTGGGAAGGGAGTGCACACAGCCTGCATCTGCTGCCTTTTAAGAAAGCCACCCAGGCCAGTAGCAAATGAGATGCCCCAGTGCTGCCTGCCTAACCCCAGGTGAACCATACCATCAGAGCTGCTGCATAAGGGAGGGCTGATTTTTGCAAGCTACCAGGCACACCCAGAAGTCACTATCAGAAATGGTATTAAAATATTACAGCATGCAACACACCATGATAAAAACTAACTCCATTTAAAAAACAAAACAGAGGAAAGTATAGCCTCCTTCTCTGGAGACTTTCAAACCTCATGTGGACGTGTTCCTGTGTGGCCTGCCCTAGGTGATCCTGCTCTGGCAGGAAGGTTGGAGTAGATGATTTCTAGAGGTCCCTTCCAACCCTGAACATTCTGTGATTCTATAGGTAGCGTTCTGCAAAGAGCCTCTTGCTCCGCCAAGTAATCCATAAAGAGCAATAAGCAAAAGTGGCACTAAACTGAATTCCATGAAACATTAAATCCGAAATGCCCAGAATTTATCTGGTACTTCAAAAATCACTTCAGGAGCGTTACAAATGCTAAAGAGGAATGTAGTGTTTAACGTGGGATGGGTGGTGGTGAACAAGTGAGCTGCAAGTGCCCTGTTTGCATCTCGCCAGCCATTTTGAGGTGCTTTGAGGCACCCTCTCTTCAACACATTGAGTCAGAGGCAGACAGACAGCTCAGTGTGGGTAATCATTTCCTGCATGATTAATTTCCAAGCAAAAAAAAGAGGAAGGAACAAACAACTGTAGAAACAACATAGAATTGATAGAACTTGAGGGGGAAAACCCCCCCAAAATTGCCAATTAAAATGCTGATTGGCTCTCCATGCAAAAGAACTAATTTCCAAACCAGCATTGATTTGGTTCTTTCAGAATACATTACTTGCTAGTAATGAAAGAAAGGGAAATGTTAAAGAATCTAAATTTGAGGAAATAAGGCTATGTTACCAAGTACTTTAGTAAGGTAGTTCTCAAAACAAAAAGGACAACTAACTGTAAATGCATTACAAAATAGCTGGAAAATTGTTTAAAGTTGGTTTCATACAGACCAAAATATTTTTTCATGAGCTGTTTTTTTAGTACAGAACTATTAAACCATTTTGATAAAAGATGTTACCAGGATGTAATGAAACTTGTTTGAGTCTCTCTGCTCCCACTACTCCTGAATCATGTCCCACATGTCCCACGTTCCATCGCCACCGTGTCCTCCAAAGGCCAGAGGGGACATCTGCACTTAGAGAGTGTTGGTGCAGGAGTGTGGTGAGGAGCGACTGAGAGCTTTAGAGGATGCTGAAGACACTCCTCCCATGCAAGACCATGCCAGTAAATCTCCTCTGAAAAAATCAGGTATTTTTCTTCTTCACTTTCTAGTAAGGTTTTAAACATGTAGAAACCCATACATAGATATACATATAGATGCTTTTAAGCCCCTAAAGAATTCAGTAAGAGCACCAAAGCAAACCCAGTACAGCGTGAAGCTACCTGAATATACTTAAAATTCCTCTACAGGGTGAAGAAAGAATATTGAGGAGACTCTTTGGCCTCAGTCCCTCACACACAGAGCAGTGGAAAGCCTGACAGGTGCTAAGGTAACCTGATAAAAGTTCTGAGACACAGAGGGCTGCTGTAATAACTACCTGTTGAATAACACAGCAGAAGAGCCTGGATTTTCGTCTTTCTAAACTGGGATAAACCTTCTGAAGCCAAAGAGCTCTGAAGGAAGAAAGTAACACCTAAAATGCTACCCTTGGTGTTTTTAGGTCATTTAACATCAGTGACTGGTCTTCTAAGGATAGTTTCTGCTTGAAACAACACTCCTTTTAGTGCAGGGATTACAAGACTTTGTGGCCAGAGAAAGGACATTACAAGGGTGTGAGAACGCACATTGTCCTATCCTGCCTGGAGGAAGCTGTGGTAGCAAAAGAAGGCACTAACATTCCACCCTTAAAACCACCTGCAGAGAACCAGAGAGCTGAAAGAGAGATGGGCAGAGGAGAAGTTACTTTTGATGCACAAGGTCCAGGGAAATTCTGGGGAGTTGCCGCTGCCAGAGAGAGGAAGCCAGCTTTATTTGGGACTTTTCGCATTTCAGAGAAACCCTCCACAGTACCTGAAATGAGTGGTATGAGTATGAATTTCCACTCAGACTGAAAGATGCCACCCCCTACACAAAATACCAGGGCAGAAAAGTCACTGGTACCAGCGATGTCAGAGAGCTCTTGCCTGGACCCTGAGTCAGAACTTCCCTTATCCTTCCACAAACGAAGGTGTGACGGGTGAAGGCTTCATTCATGGGCACAGCATAAAGTAGATGAGGTCTGTGTGTCTCCAAAATAGAACTTAGCCCAATCTGAACAACACACAGGAGCTGGCAATAACAGGAAGATATGCCACAGGGAACCACCTTCACAAACTTGGCAGTGACCAACCTGGGGGATGCAACGCCATCCATCCTGCTGCAGTCAGGGGCCAAAAAGGAGAGAGGAAGAAAGCAAGAGCCTGGAGGTCTCTGGCAGGAGTGCAGGGGGAAGTTCTTGGAGAAAAACCACATCAAGCCAGTATCACAGGGAGCATGTTTTCAGTCCCACTTAGGTTGCAGAGAGATGATAGATTTTTTTTGTTTGGTTTGGTTTAGACACACCCTTTTCAACAAATTGCCGAGTTTCAATGTTCTACTTCTTACAGCAGCATAACTGAGCTATGTGAAAGGTGCAGGTGCTGGGGGCCTAGTGAGGAGCAGTAAGATAAACAATCACAATGGCAGACAAAGAACAAGACTAGGTAGAAAAAAATGAGAGGAAGCAATGAGCCACTTTCATGCTTCTGTGCATGTGTTACCCCAGGCACCTCCACCCTGCCCAACTTAGGGCATCTCCATCTTCCTCCACCCCTCATGCTCACCTCCCTCACAGCCAGCCAGGCACAGTGACCTCGCAGGCAGCACTAGCTGCAGCTCACCCTGGTCAATTCTCCAGACTCTTAAAACTTTCAATCTACTTCTTACCATCACAGGAAAACAGTAACAAAGCAGGTTACTGTGGGGTGTCAGTGACAAGAGAACTATCAGACCACTGAGCCAGCCCATGACTGCAGGGCACCAAGAGCAGTAATTGCCAGATTCACTCATGGACCACAGCAAGTTGCATCCAGCAAACCTCATCTGCCAAAGGCAACCAGGAGTTACATGGTGAAAATCCAGCAGTGCTGCATCCATGGAAAATTACAGCTAAGAAATAGGCCGCTCTGGTGTCAGAATGCTGTTTTAATCCAAGTATTTTTTTTTCTTTTCAGTGACATGTTTTTCAAGATATGCAGAGGATCACAGGCAATGGCTAGCTTCGGACGACTGTCCTCAGTCACCGATATAGCCACTACTCGGAAGAAGCAGTAAAGCTTTTGGATGTTGGCTTGAGAAAAGCTGGTAAAGTAAGAGCAAATACACTATAGCAGAAAGTATCTCTCTGACTCACTGAAAACAGAAATCACTGCCATCCAATCCATGCTCCTATAATTTCTGTCAGTGGAGAAATATTCCTGTCTGCTCAGACTCCGAGAGTTGGCTCCCACTCCTGCCACAGCAACCCTACCCTGGGGAGCGGGACCTCAGCCCTGCAAATGATGCCTGGAGCAAAGCCCCTGCACCAGGTACCATGGGAGGGAGTCTCACCAGTGTTTTAAAACAAGCACATGGGTGTCACTCCTCAGTAGAAGGTCAGGGCCAAACGCAGCAGGGAAATCTATAGTTACTGGGCTGTGTCCTAGCCCTTGGGACCAGGGGACACAAGCTGAGACATTGCAGCCTTCTACAGCTCCCTCCCTGGTCCTGCCTCCCTGCCAAAAATTGAAAATCTCTCCACAAAGAAAAGTCCTACAGCAAACAGCTTCACCCTGTCTCCCAGGCAGAAGCAACAGTTAAGGACTGAGCTGTTTGTGCCTGAGCTCTTACTTCAGCTGCCCAGAGCACAGCTGCCTGCAATATTCAGTCACCTACCATCCAAGGCAGCCTTTAGGCAACCCAAATGCTTGAAACAGTGCAGAAGGCTGTGTTATTGCAGGCACGCTGCCCAGTGCAGCCAACGAGGGATTCACCCAGGCTGGGGACAACCTCAGCGCGTGGCCCTGAAGAAAGGAACCCTTGTTAACAGTGCTTTGGAGAGGCTGTAGGGACAACCTCTCCTCACAGGGACAACATACTCAGGGCAACAATGACCTGTTGTCTCTCTCCATCATATTCTCCCTCCTGTTCCTCCTTGTGAATGTTTTGTGCTCACAACATATTCTTCCTAATACACAGCACAAGAGCTTCTCTCTGATGGGGCTGCTTTTTCCAGTGTTTCATCACTGCAGAGTTCATCACTCAGTGTCATGAGGCTGTTTGGCAGCATGCACTTCGCTGCACTAGTTTCCCTCAAAAACTTGAGCCATCTTAAGCTCTTGGAGCTGTTGGTAGGGTGAACAAGCTGGTTCAGAAATTCAGAATTTCTGGAGTATTGCCTCCAGCTTTTTCAGTCCTAACTCAGAACAAAAAGCATTGTGTTAAGCTGGAAGAAGTGCTGAAGAACAGGACTTTTCTACCAGCTAATCCTCACAACACAGCACTGCTCAGCTCTCCAACCAGACACGGTCACTCGTGGCGTGAGGGTGGCAGGCAGCCTGCACAGAGGCAGGCGGAAGGCAGGAAGGGATGTGTCCCACACCCCACACCTGGTGACCCACAGATGGAAAGGCACAGGCTGGCCCTCAGACCCCTCAGCTTCTTACCACAGGAAGATAGCTTTTGTTCATGTCAGTGTCCCCACCTTTTGCTTTTTCACCAATTGCTCCACATTTTTTTTTTTTAAGGATGTGACAGGTCTGACCACTTGTTTGCTTTGTGCAGCATGAAAGCAATTCTGTCGTTTGAAGCAAATTGACAGCAGCTGGAGATTTTTTCTTTCCCTTCTCTCCACTGTCCCATGGTGTAACAGCCCAAAATTTATCAGAAATCAGTCTGAATTGTTTTTGGTTTCTTTTTTGACACTTGAGCTGTGGCAACTTCCAGATGGTGTGTAAAGAAGTCATAGGAACCAAATCCTGTGAGTAAGCCCCGGGATTTTGCTGGTGGACTTCTGCTGCCCACTGGCATGCCATGGGTCCCCTTCACAGCAGTGGTTATAAGGAGAGGGGCTTCTCTTCAAGTTTGAGAAGAGCCTGTCTGAAGCCACAGGTTACATCATGGGAGCTCTAGGAAACCCCACACCGCATCTTCTCCATGCCCAGGGCACTGACCTGTGTAACACCATTGCTGAAGCTGTCTTTGTTCACCTTTCTCAGGGCGACATGAAGCAGAAGTCACAAGAATTTTACCGTAACGAAGATGTACAGACACAGATCAAGGATCTTGCACGTTGTCAGACTACTTTACTTCTCAAGCGTAGGTTGAGAATGCAATTGGCTTCAGCATTCAAATATGCTTTTTTAACATAAAGGTTTTCTTCATCACAACAACTAAGTCTTACTAAACCTGCAATGAACCGTGACTGGTCTAATAAAGCCAGCATCTATAAAATAATATTAAAATAGCAACTGCCTCTAAGGGGGAAATCTGAGGTGTATAAGGGCCAGACATGTGGAATTAATTTAAAACACCGTTTCCCAATCCCTCTCTCTTATAAATATTGCAATATTCCTATAAGAATGTTGAAAAACTACAGGGCTCAGAGATTAGTTCAAATTTCACATCAAAAGCCCAAATAAAAAGGTAAGTGGCCTGGGCATGGAAAGAGCAACTACACAAGCAAGAGTGCATCAGAGTTTTTACAGCCCAGGTGTTGACATGAATTACAGAGTAACATGAAGACCTGTCATTAGAGAAGCAATCAAAGACTGATCTGCCTGGAGTGTGGGAAAAACAAAACAAAACCTGACTCCAGATCTGCATAATGTAAGGCAGCCTGCTCCACCAAAGACAGTGCAGAAAGGCAAATACCACCTCAGAGCCAGGGCACTGTCAATAAAAACCTTGGTTTGGTGCGGCAAGCCCCATAAATCAGTTTTGTGAGAAACAGGCAACCGGATCTGGTTGAGATTTTAATTAAAAAGAAAAAATAATCTTATTTTCCATTCTGAAAGTTGATTTTGAGTTATTTAAGGCTGCAAAGAGTTGAGCCTCCAAACTTCCTCTAAAATGGGTGGAGACAGAGTTTAATTCTACTCTCATTAATGTTCGTGGAAAGGCTCTGGCCACTTTTCAGAGGGGGTTGGTTGAGACTCATTGTACCTTACAATTTTACTGAAAGTGAATTATGTGGGATGATCAGACTTAAAGACTAAGAAGAGTAACTCTTGCAAAGTCTCTTGATGTTCTCTGCTGTACAGGGATTTGCACTGTAGCTTGGGGTTACCCATTAAACCAGATCATTTTTTGAGGTGCTGAATCATATTCACACATAAGTAATAAATCTGAGGAATGTCACAGTCAGCAATCAAGGTTGGCGTTGACTCCCACAACACCATTTTTTGAATGCAGAAGGCTGATGGAGCAAGGACCACAGCCGCAGTCTGCACAAGGACGCCATCACTTGTGTTCAGCACTGCTGGCATCTTGCTTCACGAACTTGGGAAAAGCAACCAGCAAGATACACTGTTACCTGTCTCAAAGGACTTACTCCTTGTAAGTTACCCTCTATGTGCCCTGCTCGCAGACCACAAACTGCATGGAAGCTCACATCAGACCTACAAACTCACTATATACTAAATGAGGACTCCTTCTGCATATAATTTGTATACCCCCCTGTGTTTGCAAACCTTCTCTGACTTCTTGTGCAAAAAGCTATAAAACAGCATTTCATCTGCCATTTAAATGCTTATTTCAATAACATGGCCGATGAAAGTTAAGTTCTTTGTAGACTTTGCTGGGCTGTTACAAAACAATTACTTTTTCATAATTCACACACCCAAAGGAGTTAATGCAAGTCTGCAAATAAAGCGATGGAAAATTTTCAGCTTACTGAAGCGTAAATAAATATACACAAAATATACTATTATTTTGCATACTAAAGAGTTTTTAGTATTTCCTATGATTGGTGTTTTATTATAGATCCTCCCCTGAGAATAGCTACAAAACTCTCTTAGGCAATAACTGGTTTACAGCAATTAAAAATGAAAATCACTTTCAAAGCCTGAAATCCCTGCGCTATGCGAGACTGGGCAGCGTACGCCGGGCCTCTGTACACGCAGGGAGCTGGAAGACAACGTGTCCATTTGCACAAGCAATCAAAGCCACTCACTCCCAGCATCCGTTCCCGCTCGCCTGGAAGAGAGCTTCTGCCCTCTGAGGTTTGGCGTGCCGCGGAGCTCACGCTGCGTCTCCGAAAGCTTTCACATGGGCTGCCATGGTTTCAGTAATTATTTTTAAAGGTTCTCGGCAACCTAAAAACAAATCTGTGGAAGAGATTTTAGCTTCAGGATGGAAATTATAAAGGGGAGGGGGAAAAGAGGAGGCAAAGAATAATCTGAAATAAATGGAGGGGCTGCTTCAGCAAACAACCCCGCCCCAAATGTCAGGACTTCAAATCGCCTCTTCTTCATGTTGGAGTCAAGCTTAGCTCACCCCAGACTACTCACGGACTCGGGCCAAAAGGTGATCATCTTTTCAAAAGGGCCTATAAAACTTTAGAAACTGCCTCCAACGCAATAAAAAACCAAACCAAACCAAAAAAACAAACCCAAGGTGAAATCAGGATAAGAGATTAATTTTAACTTTAAATATCCTACCGTACATATTTTGGTTTGAACTGGATTAATTTTAAAGGAACAACATTTATTTAAAAAGCAACAGTGTTACTGAAAACACATTATTTCACATATGATCACGTAATATCCTGGCAGTACTGGCAAATAATGTCTTGGTCTAATCCGTATAAAAAACAAGTCCAAAATGTTATGTTCCTGCACCACCAGATTATTTGCCTGGTTGGAATCCAGCAAGAAACCTCTCCTGCTACTTACTTCAGAGAAATACACAGAGGAAGAAATACGTTTAATGCTATTAAACATTGTCAAATAAGACAACTTGAAAACTATATTTAGATGGCTTGTACAAAACGAACAGATCAGGTAGTCATTAAGTAAAGTAGATTGAAGGTTGCCATTTTCTCAGTATTTGGTTTTTTGTATCATATAAAAAACCTGCTAAATTAGACTACTTTTTCCTCTGTTTTAAAGAACATAGATTTTATAACATACCATATGAAATGTGTTAATTCAGTACCTTTATTACTAGACCAAGAAAAACTTAATTTTAAAAGCCTATTTTTTTTAATACCAGTAAAAAAAAAAAAAAATCAGGTAGGAGAGGAACTACTATTGTTTCAACTCCAGACATGCAAAGTCTTATACCAGAGGAAGACACGGCCCCAAAGTAGTAATGTGAATCTGTATCATAAATGATGAGAGCTGCCAACTGAAGCCCTATGGGCTAAATCAGAGTACCAGCAATGGAAGGCGAAGAATCATCTTTTCCTACTGCAATACTGAACCACTGAATCTGTCACTTGCCTTATTCTGAGCTGGTGAGCACTTCCCTGCCTCCAGGACGAAAAAAAAACACTACCAAATAGAAATCTGTACAGAAATCTTGTAGAGGATCTCCTGCTCTAGACCAGCTTCTCAGGAAAAGCAGCTCCAGAGCAAATCAATGGTTTGGTGACTGCCTTGCAGTCACCTTGCAGTCCCTCCAAGCCAGGGAACAACTGGAGAGATGGATGGAAGAGTAAAGGCAGGAAGGTGTTGGAGGTACCCTTAGCCTTTGGCCAGCATGGAGATAAACTCTAGATCAGCCCTGTGAATTGAACCATGTGAGGGAGCAGAACTGGCAGACTGGTGTTGAGAGACATCCCTGGGCAAGGAGCCTGACATCCTAGTGGCTATCTTAGGGCTGGAGTGGTGGAAGGACAGACAAGAAATTCTGCTTCCTCTGGATTTAGTTAGCTCTTTGCAAAGCAGTAAAAGCATAATCCAAGGTGTGCTGGATACCTCTCCATGCCTAACAGTGAAGATCTCAGCTTTCAGCATCTGAGTGTGCATTTGTGTAAGTCACCCGTGGTGCTCATGCAGTGTTCCTATCACCAACAATTTCCATTTGGTTCAATCTGGAAAACATCCTGAGTAACACGAAGATGAATTTTGCTGTTAAGTATTTCCAATGCTGCCTTTTGGCAAGAAAAAAGTCAAAAGCCACTTGGAAAAGAGAGGTACAGTTAGGAGATGTTTCAATTATTTCATAAAAAAGCTGCCAAAATGCAAAGAGTAAAATCCAGGCAACACTAATATTCTTCAAATTTATACCATTATAAGCTAAGCAGAGATGAGGATATTAACCAATCACAATTATGGGGTTTTTTTCACTTACTAGAGTAGAGCTACAACAAAATTCAACTCAAAATAACTTCAGAAAGCCATTTTTATATACACCTTGGGTTTCTGTCTACTTTTGCAGCAGGAGTTGATATTTATAAAACAGATCTATTTATGAAATACACATGAGATAACAATGAAACAGAGGGTTCAGATTTTACATCTGGCACTTGAACTGAAGACTGAGCCTTGATATTTGGATTATGAAATTTGCACATAGACATCTGAGTACACAGTCCACATCTGCAGCAGAGGATGCCAACTTGAGCACCCACAGTAAAGGCACACAGATAAGCTATCCATACTTAATCTAATGTTTTCACTGTCCAGTTGAAAGCCCTATAATTAAAGATGTTTTCTGAAGTCTTAATTTATGAAATATCCCTCTCAAATTAGCTTGGTAATTATCCAATATATGGCAAGGTACATGTTCTCTTTTGCATCAGTCTGTTGTTCTTTTAGACTCAAAGCAGTTCTAATGTTGTATTAAAGTCTAACTAAGTCTAGGAATCTAGGTTCCCTGCTCTACCTGGAGAGACACTAAAATTTGTGTATGCTGGTATACTACAGGATTAAATAATGTGGTTTTGGAATTAGAAAAATAGAAGCAGGAAACTTCTGTTCTGTCAAAGTCTGAGACACAAAGAAATTTCTATTTCAATTAGGATTTAAAAAAAAAATCAAACAACATTGAAATTTTACTTTTTTGCTCTTGGAAGCGCAAATTTCATCAAAACTTACATTTTCTTTAGATATTTTAAATTTATTTTAAAAGATAATTTTAGAGCTTTCTAATTTCTGAAGTTTGATTTTTGTACCAAGTTCACCTTCACTCTTTGGAAAAAAAAACACCACCACTTTTTGATGAACTGATAGCTTTAACTAGAAAAGCTTTTCAGTAAAAACCTCCTGAAAAACTCTAACTGTGATCATTAACTTTGATATCTAAAGAGCAATTTTCCAACTCAGGCATTGAAATCCTATTGATAGAGGCTTACGTCTTCCTAGCTTTGCTACTGCATTGACGCGGCGCTGCTGACCAAGCACCAGGCCCTCTTACTGACTCCTGACTGCCTTGGCCATCACCCAGTACCAGGAGGGACATGGGGCGAGTCGGTGCCACCAGAGACAATGCTGGGTGGACACAGATGCGGGCAAGCAAGTGGCCCCAAAGTCTGAAGCATGGCACAAATAAAACCAAAAGCAACCCAGGACAACAAAAGTGAAAACGCCCTTCTGCTTTCCTCCACGTCTCCAATTACAGAAGTCTTTGCTCCAATTTATTTCTCTTTGGAAACAGCTTTTTACAGCTGCACATGGTGAGCACTTAGCGAGCAAGTAAAGAAGCTGGAAAGAATGATTATTAATGGATTCTGCCAAAAAAACAGGCAGGGCAAAGTCTTCTGTGGCTTAGCACGAGAACTAGATGATGTTCCCCTATGCGAAAAGGAGGCATGTCCTGTGCTGCCTTCCTGAGAGAAATACAGCGCAGTCACGTTGCCTTCTGCAGCAACCCAGGCTGGACCCCGTGGAAACTTGCAGCACCCCCCACTTTCTACTTGTGAAGGTGGTTGAGTCCACACTCATTAAAAGAGAGTGTTTGCTCGAGTCATTGGTAATTAAAAGAAAGAGATTCCATTCAGCTACCTGCATTTTAAGTGTTTATACCTCCAATCATCTTCCACAACCTTTGACAGCCAAGTGCTTCCACGTAGCAAGTGTAGTCAAAGGCAACCGGAGGGCACGGGTATTCCAGGGGGCTCAGAAGATTGTAGCGACATCACACATGAGGTCATATCTGTCTGACTGCGTAGGTCGTCTCCCTCATCAGTCAGACCTGGTGGACACGCTGGGCAGGTGAATGTGGTAGAGAGACAAATCCACATCTTGCCTGACTCTGTGGGAGCCGCCAGCCGTTGTGCAATGAGAGCTGCTCTGGGGCCAGGGGCAGCTCCTGGTTTCTGCCAGGTTTGCGGAAGCAGTGCCCAGCCAGCATCCAGGGTCAGCTCCTGGTTTCTGCCAGGTTTGTGGAAGCAGTGCCCAGCCAGCATCACACCTCCGTCTCAGCTGGCAGCTCTGAGACAGCCTGCTCCACAGGGAGCACCAGATTTTAGAGGTAATCTGCCTCCATGAAAAACAGTGGGTCTAACCAAGCTCCTGCTGCTATTCTAAATGCAGTTTTTTGCATAAAAAGTAGTAGTTTAGTGCTGTTTAATAATAAAAAAAATATGACATACCATTAGCATAAAAAAACCCCATACCCACAAAACCAAAAGCAGTCACATACCTCCATTCGACACTCACATTTCCTCTTTAGAACACACTTCATCAATAAGTCCTCTTACTCCACAGGGCTGCTTAAATTTGTCCTTGCTAATTCTAATCTACCAAAAGCTCAGAGGAGAAAACAAATCAGTCACTGCAGGCTGGAGGGCTCAGTGCAGGTATTGGAGGGTGGCAGTCGATTTCCCCTTTAATATCTTTGAAATAAGAGTGGTTGTCACAGTTGTTAAACCCTAGTTAAAGTTAGCATCACATCCACTGAATCCTGTAAATACAGCTGAAACCCTGATCAAAATGGCTGAAGGGTTTGGCTTGCTTGCACAGGCAAAACCAAACTGGGTTTATTTTAAGTAAGTTTGAAGGCTAAGTTTAGCACATGGCAGGCTGAAACACAACTCCCAACATCTCTGCTTTCAAAACCAAAATTGGTGAACAGAGAGTTAAGAACCACTTCAAATCTGAGGCCACAAGCTTCTAGATAGAAAAAACCTCCTTTTCCTGAACTCAGAAAGCTGTTGCATCTGGATCAAACCTACAGCTGAAAGGAAGCCTGGCCTTGGCTTTATCGGGTCATAAGACACTGTCGCTCTCATGAAGTCTACTTTCTCCCTCAGAGTGCAGTCCTGATGACAGACAGTCCTCAAGCAAGGGCTAAGGCAAGGATCACAGTTTTCTTCTGTGTCTGCCAAAGCCATTACAGCAGGCTGGCTCGCAGAGTGCTGGGTTACAGCGGTGCTGGTCCAGGCATCACCACGCAGAGGAAGAGTCCCACTTCTGCACAGAAGGGGCACAGCAAGCCCTGGGCTGCTGTGTGTACAAAGCCTGAGCTGTGCCGCCAAACGGTGCTTCAGGGGAGCCCTGATCCATCAAAACTTGCTATTAGGAAACGCTGCTCAGTGCAGACCCAAACTGGTTTGGTATGGCCACTGTGAATTTGAATTCTGGTATTAGTACCAGAGTTTCGAGATCCGTGATAAAAAATGACAAGTTTTCTGTCCTTCTGCAACTGTTCACCTGAGAAAGCAGCACAGTTTGCCTTTTCAGGCCTCCTTCTTACGGTCAGAGCAGACTGGGTCATTACCTTGCCAGCTGCTAAAGACAACAATTCAATACCTTCCCACAGTCCACAGTATAATGCACTCATTTTATCTGTGGACTGCCAAATTAGAAGAGCAAAATCTCAAGAAACTCAGGAACGCCATGTCACCTTCCCTGCCCAAAAAGTGGAGTACAGGATATACTGTAGTACACACACGGTACTGTTTATTGCCTTTAAAGTAACTGTTTAGCTTCATCAGTAACCAGAAAAAATTAAGGCCACAGTCAACAAGGAGACTGAAATACAGAACGACAGACAGCAGGGCTGGAACAGGGCATCTACCCTTCTCCTTCCCCTTTGTCATTATTGATTCTATCATCCCTGTCAGATATTTATCTTTTCTCTCCCTAAAAATCTCCAGTGATGGAAATTCTGCAGTATCCCTCAGTCATTTACACTGTTAGCCTAACAGCTAACGAGGCTTTTCCCAATTCCTAATCTAAGCCTTCTATGCTGTGATTTCATTTGCTATTTCTCATCCTATTACAACTGGCCAGAATAATTTATTTCTCTTCACAGCTATTTGAAAGCTGTTTATATGCCTCTTTGATCTTCTTTAGGCCAAGCAATCATATTTCCTCCAGGTGTATTTGGTCTCTCATCATTAGTGCTGGTCCTAGGACATTCCATAACCCCATATCCATATTTGAAACACGTGAGTGTGAGAATTCACCATCTTTATCTCATTATTGCATTGTATGTTCTCTTGCAGCATCCAATTTACTAATTTGAAATAAAATATAAATGTCAATTGAAAAATACTTATATTTTACCTATCTGCATGTCTCTCTCCTTCAAACAGTCCACCCTTTCCAAGCCATAGTGTCCAAACAGGTGTGTTTGGCTATGGATCACACAGTAGTACCATGTTTTTTGGTGCTCTAGTGTGGAATAACTCTCCAAATATTAGGCTTGGTACCAATCCTCATCCTGGAAGCAGTTTGCCATGCTTGGTATGAGTTCTGGAGCCAGAAAATGTGATGTTTATCTGCTCCTAGGCCTAACTCTTCACTCTCACATCTCCCAAGTCCATAATCCAGATTTCTTCAGACTGTGGTTTCCAAAGCAAGTGCATTGCTGAATCACAGTTACAGAAGGTTAGGGGCTGGAAGGGACCTCGAAAGATCATCTAGTCCAACCCCCCTGCCAGAGCAGGATCACCTACAGTAGGTCACACAGGAACACATGCAGGCAGGTTTTGAATGTCTCCAGAGAAGGAGACTTCAGAACCACCCTGGGCAGCCTGTGCCAGGACTCTGTCACCCTCACAGCGAAAAAGTTTTTTATAATGTTTTTGTGGAACCTCCTATGTTCCAGCTTACACTCATTGTCCCTTGTCCTATCATTGGACATCACTGAAAAGAGCCTGGCTCTTTTGTCCTGACACTCATCCTTTACATATTTATACACATTAATGAGGTTGCCTCTCAGCCTCCTCTTCTCCAAGCTAAAGAGACCCAGCTCCTTCAGCCTTTCCTCATAAGGGAGATGTTCCACTCCCTTCATCATCTTTGTGGCTCTGTGCTGGACTCTCTCCAGCAGTTCCCTGTCCTCCTTGGACTGAGGGGCCCAGAACTGGACACAATATTCCAGATGTGGCCTCACCAGGGCAGAGCAGAGGGGCAGGAGGACCTCTCTTGACCGACTAGCCACTCCCCTTCTAATACACCCCAGGATACCATTGGCCTTCTTGGCCACGAGGGCACATTGCTGGCTCATGGTCATCCTTCTGTCCACCAGGACCCCCAGGTCCCTTTCACCTCTGCTGTTCTCCACCAAAACTACTGAAACTACACCAAAGCATCAGCCCACATGGACCAGCACTAGATCCTATCAGGAAGCAGCCCAGAATGGTTTTGTGCTCACGTCTACAGAGAACCAAAATCCCAAGTGTCTCTGTGACCCTCTCAGCGTCAGTTTCTACCCGGTCCACTAATCACAAAGAAGCCTCCATCAGGGCTTACAACACAGCACATTTGAGATAGAAAATAATATTTTATCTGCTGGACTACACCAGCTATAGGTCAGCACATTGCAGCCTATCTACAGCACATGCTTTCTGCTTAAGCCTCTGCTGCAATGAGAAAAGAGACATTCAAAAGTAAGCTTGCTGTTATTTCTTCCTTTCTGATCTACCATGTTTTCTCAGTGGACCTTCGTGTATTATTCCTGTTCATTAGCACGAAACTCTAAATATTGCAGCCTTCACTGTGCAGTTTTCAAGAGTAACGTCATTTGCTTTATGTCAGGACAACTATGAATTTGCAGTGCCTCGTCAAACCATATCCTATGTCTCCTGACGCAATTGACAATTCTTAAATCCCTCCACTGTTGGCATGACAAACACACCGCTTGGACATGTTAAAAGCTTGTGGATTTGGCAGAAAATTTGAGGTAACCTCAGGCACCTAAATCTGACATTAGGAAAGGTGCATCACATCAGAGCGTGTCATTAAAGTGGCACTGCCATTAATTCTGCCCTGGAGAAGAACAACTCCTGTATTGTCAAGCTGCAAATCACGACACGAGATGGCTCTCTGTCTTCTGTCTCTTATAGGCCAGGGATGACACACGCCAGAGACATTCCCTGTGCTGCTGCTCACACAGCGACTCTTCCCCACTCCCATCCATTTCCCTGTGCAAACCTCATGGGCCCTGTACCTTGCCACCAGCAGCAGAGACGCTCACACAGAACAGGAGGTCTGGCAAAATTCAGTGCAGAATACACTCGCTGAAGTCAATTAGATTGCAATAGCATCTCCCAGGCTGCACATTCCTGCAAGGAAAAAAGAAAAAGAACTTTTAGTTGCAAAACCAAAACGCTGGAGACCATAGAGCCTGGTTACATATCTATTATGCACTTCCTTGCATAAGTAGAAATCTTGCACGAGAAACTGGCATCCCGTAACGAGGAGCCTGCCTCTATCTGAAGAGGAATCAGAACAGGAAAACACACAGCCTGTGCTCTCCTTATCAGTCTCTGAGGGCAAAGGGCCCAATTTGTTCTCAAACAAATTCAAGATAATTCTTCCAACTTCAGCGTAGCATAGTAAAAGTCAATATAAATGGTGCAACGAAGGCAGAAAAGCCTAAAAACGTGTGGGGATGGACGTGGTGGTAAGATTGAACAGAGTTACCCACTGCTACAGTTGCTCCTCTTAAAAGAGCCACGGCTCACTGACCAGCATTGTAACAACGAGGTTTCTGTAGTTCAGGCTAGAGAAAAATGCATGCAAAAGCTGAAATAAACAAATTAAGCAAAAGTAAAACCAACTTACTTCGACCTCTAGATTAGCTTTTAACACATAATTACAGAAATCACTTGTAGAAATTGGGGGGGGGGAAGAAAGGGGAAGGGAATGGCCAGCAAGACCTTCCAGAGAAGCACTGCAAATAACGTCCCAGCATAAGACATCCTTGTCCGTTTGATCTATGCAATATTAAAGCAACAAAATGTCTTTAACAACCTAGTTAATTTAAAATAAAATGTAAGAACAGTAATCATCCAGCATTTTATGGGTTTACTTCTATTTAGCGATCAAAGTCTTGAGATTCCGATCCCTCCCTGGTATGAAACCTTTGCCTACAGCAAGTGGTGAAATGAAATCCACAAGGGGATCCCGCTATAAACTTTCTGAAGCTGGCCTATGCAGTTCAGATTTGCATTTGTTGGCATTGCATATCTTATTTTTCCCTTGCAGCGCACAGGACAATCCTGTGCTGCTGATCTAAGTGCAGAGTGGACACAAAGTGAACAGAGCAATGCAGCTGAGTAGCTTTCGGGGATCAAAACTGGCCAGTGATTAAACTGGCATTCTCAGCAGTTTAGTCTGTTTGTTAGGAGAATTAAGGATAAAGTTTCTCTCATCTAACTTTGAAGCTCTCTCAAACTTAACAAGCTTTTATACTAATACTGTTCAAGGGAAAGAAACCAAAATAAATAATAACAATAAATCATATAGAATAATGAATTTTTCCTCCATAGATGCTATGAATATGTGCAAACACATACACACGGGCTGCCTTCCTTCTGAAGTTCAGTAAAAGAAGCGGGCTTTTTCCTAAGCAGAGAATTTGTCCCCATCTGGTTCCATTTCTTACTATTTTCTTTTTTAGTTTCCTTCTCTCTCATTCCAATCCATATTTATTTCCTTTTGTTTAGTCTGTCCTCTTCATTCTCTTCCCTCTTTTTGCAGCTTTCCTTTTTAATTTGTTAGGAAAGAAACATTCTTTCCCTGGTTTTCATAATGCAAACTGGTGAAATGGGCCCATTCAGAAATTTCCCCTCTCCTCCTCTTTCAATCTGCTACTTCGGTAGCAGAGTAAAAGTGTTAGGCCTTATTTATTTAGGAAAGTGTATCAGTTTATTGTTTTAATTCAGTTTCAAATACCTGGTACAAACCACTGTGTGTGGAGGCTCAAATATACTATTTACGAGATATTATATTTAGCTTAAAAAAACTCTTAAACTATTTGAGATGAGCCGCTATAAAGCGGGATTAGGCTGAAATGAAAATGTCTGCAGCAGGATTTTGCTAAATTGCTTTTAAATCACACTCTTAGTTAAACAGAATTGAGTTTCACAGCGCTCTGGTGAAGGCCATAAACCCTAAGAAAGCAGAGAGGCTGATCCTGGGCAGAGCTGTGCCTCTCTTTGCAAACCTTGCCAGCTTTACAGAAGCGAGAGGAGCCCAGCAAAGGCCAGAGCCTTCCGCAGGTAAAACTCCAAAGCTAAAAACATTGAGAGCAAGCTCTGCAAGGCTGCCCTGCTATCCCCAAATCGCTGGGACCCCCAGCAACCTGCAGCAAAGCCAGACTCAGCACATGCCTTCCCCGCTCACACAGCCTGAGCCTTCCTCAGCTGCCGCCTTCATTTTGCGTAGATGTTTCTGTGCTGAGGATGAACGCACCAGGTGGTCTGAGGAAGGTCAAAGAGCCGTGCAACTTGGTCTGTTTTCCTACAGAATTCGGCAAATATTTTTTAAATGATTTGAGGAGAAGCACGGACAGTTTTAAAACACTCACCTGACACTCAAATCTCTCATTTTCAATGCCTGGTATGTCCTTGGTACAGCATCTGTCATCCCCCACAGCTGCATTTCACGCTAGATCACTGCTCCTGCCCAGGCTCCTCTGCCTCACATGCTGTGCCCTTCCCGCACCAGCACAGCAGGCTCTGCACAGAGCCAGCACCTTCGCCTTCCACGGGCACCGCACAGCTCCTGCCACCTCCTCTCAGCCCCGCGCTGGGATTTTGCTTTTAGTTCAGATGCTGTGCAGCACTACCACTATATTCCATGCTTCATCATCCTGAAGTTTATTTCCTTTGTGACTTTCACTTCAGCTTTGCATTCAGAAATTTCAGTCACAATTGCCTACTAATATTTAAAAGTAACAAGCGTATTTTTGCAAAGGAATACAAAACATACGTCTCATTAAACAGCTTCTCTCTGCGAGCTTCCAAATTCTCCAGCATCAAACGGGTGCCATTTCATTCCTGATATGGAGCCAAAAACTCTCTAGCGCAGAAAAGCTGGGATGGAATTCCTCAACAGAAATCACCAGGAATGAGAGAAAACATTAACAAGAAACTATACCAGTAAAAATCAAATGGAACAGCTATATACTTGGTACAGCCAAAACAAACAAAATCAAGTTCTCGCTATGGTCAATAGCTTTAACCTATGCTTGAAAAAGCATTTTCTGGTGTATATGAACACTGAATACTTCTAATAAAAATCCAGACCTTTTGCTTATTACATGAAACATATTATTACATGAAACTCTTAACATGACGGAGAAAATTTCAACGATGCTTCTACCATGCCTCAGGTCCACGGTGCTGTGGTACAGCAAGGCAGGCTCCACGCTTCTCAGAAACCGAGCAAACTCACTCACGAGCTTCGTACTTCTGCCTTGCACAGTCCTGCTCTGAAAGCCCATGTCACCCTGAACACAAGTGCCATAAGGACCACTTCTTACTCACCCCTCCCAAAAATCTGCAAAAACACATGCGGAACTCCTGTAGGACAGTTCAAAGGACGTTTTAAGAGAACTAACCTGTGCTATTTGAATCTGTTGGAGGTCACCCAGTTCTGAACTTCCCCAGCAGCTTCAATCTCGTTTCCTGTCGCGTGGCACGTGACACCACACTTCCTCACCGCACCTTGCTAGATGCGCTTCGCTTACTTTTAAAAACCAGATGAAGAAACTAACTGTCCCTTACAGCACGTTCAAAAGCTTTCTGCTTTCATGTCGAACCACTGACATTTCCACATAGCCTCTATTGCCATCTGAGTCACTCCATGATTCAGTGGACCTTTTTGTACTATTTCTTTGTATTAATGCCAACCACTGAATATGATTCTGTTACAGTATGTTCAGTGCCCCCCCCTCTTCTTTTAAAGAGGAAACAAATGCAAGAGTGGAAAACGTAATTATGCTGCAGGCATGGGAAATTTCAGTTCAAGGATATTTATCATATTTTCTGAGTGGTAATGAACTGATGTATTCAAATAGATACAGTTCTCAGCAATTTTCAGAAATATTTTTCATTTGAATATGGCAAACAACTTTCACAGGAGTTTGAGTCCTGTGAAAACCAGTTTATGCTTCAGAAGAGTAGAGGTTCTCTTCTGAGTTCTAGCAGCGTGCATCCATATATTGTCAACTAGTGATCAGAGAAACAGGCCTGAACATATGTCACAAAAGGAAGGACAGTGAAGTCCTGGATTAGAAGACCATGTTTACAAAATTAGTCAATACGTGGTGCTTTAGCTGAATTCTTTTAAAAGATGTGAGTTTTGAAAAGGCAATCTAATCCGAAATGGTATCAACACCAAAAGAGCCTGGAGACAAAGTTTGAATTGAGAGGAGAGGCAGAAGGGTCTTACCAGGGTCAGCAAGGAGATACTGCTCTGCTGGAAGATGCTCCTTCGTGGAGGATGCTAAAGACTCTTCAATTAGAGTAAGGGAGGGAGTGGATACCAATTAAAGGTCCCTTTATTTAGTGAGAGCTGAAACAGCAACAGCCAACACCTGGGGCACTGGTCAGCCTGGCAAGGACTGAAGGAGGGCAGTGGGTTACACAGCCAGAGGGGCTCCCCTGGAGACGGGCTGTGAACATCTGTGCTGGCAATTCTGATTTGACTTAGCTGCACCTAAGTGTGCCTGTGAAGAACCTGAAGGCAGAAAGAGAGTGAACAACAGACAGTAACGCTGCTCATTTGGGATGCAAATCTTTCAGCAGCAACACTCATTTATGGCTGTCCTCCCGCTGCCATTCACTTCTCCCACCGTGCCCCACAGCTGTCTGGGTGCGTTGGCACAGTGGTTCCAAAGCCTGTACCATCGACCATACTGAGGAATTGATCTAGTGTTCAGAAGTTGATTACCTTTTTTTTTTTTTCTCCTCTCACCCTCAGGCAGCAGGGGACAGCTGCTTGGTAGCCAGCTCTGCTGCTACCCAGGATGTACCACTAAACCACAGCTTACAGCGAGAGGCCCAGAGCAAACCAGTGGGAGCTGCTTCTTTGCCCATTCTATGTAATTTCTACGTAAATAAAGAGGTTTCCACTAAAAATGTCATCTTTTAAATTAAACTGTCCCAGATGAAGACATCAGTGTTGTGAGCAGCCTCCCAGTAACCACCAGCCTAGGATTACCTCCCCATCTACTGCCTCAGGGCTTCTTACTGCCACTCGCTATTTTGCTGCTATCAAACCAACCAAATTAGCTCCGATAATTTTTATCAGTGAGATGAAGTAATGTATCTGATCCCACTGTAAATTGAGTGGCAATGGTTTAGAGGATCTCTCCTACCTGCAGAGATGTGGGAGCAGTGACCCCTGGCAAAGAGGCAGCTACAAACAACAGGATTTCACACCCATCTGAGATGCAAGTATTTTCTGTGTAAACATACAGATGATACCCACACAAAAGGAAATATATGCATGACTGAAAAAAAAAGACTAGTCCCTAAAATGGATCCTTTTGCATCAGACTCTTCCTGGGTGCACACAGCCTGGTCGTGCACACGCATCTGAGTTCCCACGGCTGCAGCAGGAGCACACGTGCAAACACACGTCCGCAGGTGCACTTGCTCTGCCCTATTTGAATCTGGGGGCCAAATGGCCAAGGTATTATTTACACTGGAAGACACTTGAGAGCGCTGTGAGACGAACACATCTTAAGCATGTTCCCCTTGGTAAGCGTGCAGAGACACGCTACACCGGACCCTGAGCACCAGAGGCCCTGGTGGGGAAGTTGAAGAGTTGAGGCCATGGCCATGTTCGCTCCCAGCACACTGCCTCTTTGTCCTCCACCGGCTGCTCACCCAGGGGCTTTTGGACAGCCCAGTCCCTCACAAGAGACGGGTTTTTAACTCTACATTTTAAGGCGGGGCTACATTTACAAAGTCACTTTTAACGCATCAACTGCCCTGGGGGGATCTAGCTGTGTATACTGAACCCTGCCAGAGCTGTGCATGGAGCCGCTGGTGGGGCAAATGTGCTTACATATCCCCTCACACTCTCGGGGTTGTTCAAGCCAGGAGGAATTTGTTCACCCAGCAGGTAACTCCCAGCTGCTTTTAAGCTATGCCCAAGGAAAACGGCCTCCCAAGGCATTGCTTCAGCCGAGCTGAGAGCAGAGCCGCACCATGGCGTGCCCTGCAGCAGGACACCAAAGGCAGCTGTGTGACACCGCGTGGGGGGACTGGCTGTGTCCGCAGGGCTCTCACACAGCAGGGTTTGCTGAGCCACCATGGACACCAGAGGATCTGTCATCTCTGACCACAGACCGTTAACACATGAAGGGAAACATCCGAAGCCTGATAAATTCTATCCTCTGTAAACAAACCGCTTATTTCTCCATCCTTGTCACAGATGAGGAACCTGTTGACTGGCACCTTCCAGACTGAAGCCTCCACAGAATTTTTGGCAGTAACCTTACATAATAATCCAGCTACTTGTAACCAATGCTGCATCTCACCCTGTATATAGACAAGACAAAACCACTCTTTATCTTCTGAGTGCAAGGCATACCTGAAGCTCTTCCTTATGTACAACTAGGTGCCTCACACAGACCTGCTAGTAACCCTGCATAGGGCGTGAATTGTTTTGGAAGATCATAAACTGAAATCCCCTCATCTTCCACAAGATCAAACAGCGTTTGATTTATGGATAAAGGACGACCCCGGCAGCCATAAAAAGCTGAAGAGTCGCCTGACAGATAGCTACACAGTTGTTAATAGATGCAGCTGTAAAGCTATTTACACAAGTAAATTGCTGTCCGGTGCTACTGAGATAAAAAGGCAAACACAGGCTCTGAGGTGTTTGGTTTAGATTAGAAATGTGCACTACCCTACATCCTCACGTTTGTGAGTCAACAGTAAACTGGACACGGTGACCCAGGCTAATGGAGCATACTGAATCCCGGCATTCAAAAGCCACACATGCTACTTGCCTTATAAAAAGGGGCTCTATTTACTCATTATATGGAAGCCCACCCCCTCCTATGATATGGCTGAGGCTATACACACAGAGAATAGTGGATATGGTGGGGACTGTTTTCTATTTGATGCCTGTCACCAGCAAATACAAGTAATTAAGATTCCAGTGACTGGGCAAAACAATCTGCACAGCTCCTGACCTCAAGCAGGCGGAACACACGTGAGTGCAAGAGTAAGTCACTGTGTGGAGCTGCTAACATGCAGCTACAAAAAAACCCACCCAGATCTGTTTGCCAAATCACCAGAGCCAAGCGCTAATACAGAGGTGTTCAAACTTCAAAGCAGGAGCGCAGTTAACAAGAGTTTGTTGAAAGAATTACAACTGGGCATGGAAACTGGGACTTCTCAGTAGTGTATAATCCCTGCTGTTTCCATTTCCTCTTGCTCATTATCGGCACAGACGGGGGCTGAAGATTAGTAAACAGTGGGTGTTTGGGGTGAATTAGAGCATGTGTGATGTAGAGCCTGATGTCCTGGTGGCATCCCTGTGACTTCACAGAGAGATGTAAATATTTAATGTTGCCCACCACTATATTTCTTCCGAACAATGAAATATTAACACATTCCTTGGGGGTGGGAGAGTCACACCAGATAAAACAGAGAATCTATCTTGTCCTTCATCAAAGACATGAACAAAATCTGATGGTCAAAAATTTTCTGTTAGATTCCCCTTCTGTAGTCATGTGTGTGTGTGTGTGCGTAAGATGAAGAGTTTTCACACTGCTCCAGTCTTGTCTGAAATCAGGAAAAAAACCACCAAAACTCAAACTCTGAGACAAAACCCTTTATGCAGCTACATGCACATGAGATGTTACATTTTCAGCTGTCATCCTTGGTTTTAGCCACAGGCTTCCCTTTCAGAGGATAGCCACATAAAATAAGAGTCACTACTAAGAAAACGTAACATGCTTAGAACTGCCTCCATATTTCCCGACTTGAGTGAAAACTGCTGAACTGATAAACCTTGTTCTCAGAAAGTTACTTGTCCTCCCTGCCCCAATAATAGAGATATCGGACTCCTGAAGAAAGGTCCTGCACATGTATTATGATATATATCTTAAGATATATTTCTAAAAAGAGAACTCCATCGTTGTGGAAGTGTCTTCATATAATTATAGATACTTCTACTAACTTTAGTACCTTCTCAGAAATCAAAAGGCAAGTTTTAATAAAAGGAACAGTGCTAATCATTGCTTACAATTTTTAATTTCACATAAACCCTAATTCCACAGTTTGTAGCTTTTTTATCCAATAAGCTTGAGACACAGTTTCTCTTTGACCCAATGGAAGAATATGGGATTACTCAACAGGTCCACCAACATAAGAAACAATACATGCTATTTTTCCAAAGAGTAGTTTCAACACTTTTCACCCAGTAAAAACTGCTTAGCTGTTTTCCTAGAGCAGCGTTAGTTATACTTTGCCAATGGCATGCCTAGTCTTCAAGTACCTTTTTCAATACACAAGCATTGCTATAATGGTGATATTCAAAGTTATTTATTACTGAGCAATTTTTCTTTAGCTATTAGTGGGAGTCTTCGAGTTTACAAAGTTTCACATATGTACAATTTGATGAATTTTTTTATAGCTCATCAGAAAACATCAACTGTTTTTAAAAGATCACACTTAAATCGAAGTAATACTTTATATTCAAACTTCCCATCAACATTTGTGTACATATATATGCATACATATATGTACGCGGGAATGAAGCTAAACAAATCTACACCTTAAAAATCACGACCTATCACAACCTCCACACATTTTAAAGCCACAACAACAATATTCATTGACAAGAGCATCTTTTCATCTGGCCAGTTTTCAACAGGCCAGTTTCCAGCTGTTTTCTTCTTAGTTTATTTCTGCTTTACATAGTGGAAAGTAAAAAATAGAAAGGGAATGAGCTACAAGCAGGAAAATGCAGGAGTATATACTGGCATGATTTCACTGGAGAAAAAAAAAACCTTGTGGATTAGGGGCATCCTATCCAAAGCCCATGCTTCTTTTTTTTTTAGAGGGAAAAAAATTCCTAATCAGTGGGAACTTCAGTCCATTTCATGCATTCTTCCCATGGGTGGTATATTCCACATCAGGAATATCTGGATGCCAAATATAGCCACAGATCAGAGTCTGTGCATACTTGCTGCATGATTATAAAACAGAAGCAGCTTCTCTGCTGTATAATGGATGAGACCTTTTATTTCTTGCTTAGCTACAACCTAGGAACTATGCCTGAGTGAGGGGAGAAAGATCAGATCACGTGTTTTTCTTTATTCAATATTTAATGAAAACAATATTCTCCCAAGAATAAACAGGAAAAAGGGAGGCTCAGTACACAAATGGGTATACCCATTGCATGCCATGTTCTTATTTAATTATCTAGGCAATTACTATGAATTAGGAGAGTTCATTACTATGAATTAGGAGAGCAGCAGTTAAAAAAATAACAGGGAATTGCAGGGTCCATGAAAATCATCCAGATAACAGACTAATGGTCTCCATTTCCTTAGACAGTGAAAAAGTCAGCCCTGTCGAGAGACCTGACGTAAGGGATAGCTACATGGGGCACATCCAAGCACGACTGCTCACACCAGTGTTGGCCCTGGTCCAAAAGGATCACTCATTAGCTGTCAGGGAACAGTTTCAATCCCCATTCACAATCTGAGTATTATGCAATGGCTTTCAGCCTGGAAGTTATTCAATGCCATTTTGAGCAGAAACTTTTGCCTTGCAGACCTTTGATTACCGACTCATTGCACTCGGACTACGCTAATTCTGATAGAAAGCGTTTAGTCATAGCTCACCTGGCTTAGAGATAACCTGCTGTAGAGATAAACTGCTGATCTAGAAATATAATGCCCTATGTAGCCCATCATCAAAACCTGGTTCCATTAACTGCTGAAACCAAGTCAGTTATCAGGAGGCTGCACTCACAGCACGTAAAGCAATACCTGCCTCAGAAGGGCACCGGGACACCCTTTTGTCCCCACAGCTAGACAAATAAAAGGAGCCAGGCTTCTCATGGCTTGGCTGTACAAGCTCCCATAACACACTTGGGAAGTGGCAACCAGGATAAGAACCCAAATGTGCAGGCTGAGATTGAGAGTGGAGGCAGTGCTATGATATTCCAGCTCAAAAAAGCTTGGCACCAGGTCTCCCTCATTAGCAGAATTTCCACACCAGAATATAACTGCACTTGATCATCTCTCTGTAGCACACTCTGCACGCATTTGTGTTTCCTTCTTTCTTCTAACAACAAAAGGCCATGTACTCGGTGGAGAACAGAATAATTAAACTTACAGCTAAGTATATGGCTCATGGCTCTGAGGGTGTTACCAACACAACAGAAAATCCTGGTTTTGTGTACTTTGAAGGACGAGTGTCCGAAGAGTTTTTGTTAATGGAGCAGAAATGCCTTACAGTTCAACTTCTAGACTATTCAGCAAAGCTGGCTGGCTCCCCTGCGAGGCTGCACCATGGCACTGACCTAAGAGAATAGCACTGAGAAAAGGAGCAGGAGCCTCTTAAAAATCTCCTACTCGGCCTTGAAAAGTTATGTCTGCCCCAGAATAAGGGGTACACTATAGCACGGGCCCCTCTGGAGAGATGAGAAGATCAGTCACAGGCACTTTGTTAGAGCTCAATGCTTCCAGCAGAGCCAGCCCATCCCGGCACAGTCCCTCACGGAGGATGAATTGTGAGCCGATACTCCCCAGCTCTCACCAGCAGTACCTCGAAGCATCCCCGCATGCCGTGAGAGTCCAGAGGTGTTTCTCCACCCGCTTCCCTGTTGCTCTGCGCTGCCAGCAGGGGCTCAGCTACACCAGCTGTGATACTGGCTGGTTATACTTACTTGAGGTTTCATGATGTTAATAGTCCGGATTTAAGTAAACTTTGTGACACATTTAACTTTAGGCTTTTTGCTGCTAAATGGGACAAGGACTGTTCTCTCAACTTCTAATGCCAAAGGCAGCACCTCATGTTGCTCTTGAGAATTCTAGTTTTGAAGACCTTTGAATGTCCATGAGCCTATTTCCATAATTACACCCTTAAGAACTATTTAAAAAAAAAAACACTCAAACCCACTTATTTCTAGTTGCCCTTATACCAGACAGGATTCCTTAGTGCCAGGGCTCAATAACCTGCATTGATGTGTGTTACAAGAAATAACAGCGATACCAGGGGTCACGTGCTCCATTGAGACATTGAAAAAACCAGGACTTGAATACGCCAGAGATAAATATAGAGAAGTGCAAAAATCTCACTGGACAGAACTGAGGATTACTTCATGAAACATGCCTGCAGATATTCTGTTTTTTTTCTACTCTGGTACAATCACACTACAGCAACTCTCCAAAACCTTAGAAGATATTGAGGGCACTAGAACTTTAGAAGAGAAGAAAGAGGGATCCTACCTTCAGGACAACAATTTCAAAAAATAGCCAGCAGTGTCCACCAGAGAACACAGGCAGCACCCCCAGAAGTCTTAAGGAAAACAATCCAGAGGAAAGCCCTGGGAAATGCTGTCCTGACCTTGCGTGGAACAATCCTGCTCCACCGGTATCTTCTCAGTGCTGACATCCCCCTCCCCGGCAACTTTACATCAAGCGCAGGACTGGATAGAGTTGCACCTACCAGCCCTTTTTTGCTAGTCCAGAGTAATTCTGTGTGCATGTGTTTGTTCTCACTTCCTAGGGCACAGAGATATGCCTAGCTAAGAAACAGCAGGGGGACACTTCCTTATCTCTATGTAAAGGGAAGAAGGTGAAATTCTATTTATTTATTTACTTTCCCTTCTTGTGGGGTTTTTCCATTCTATTTTCATTTGCTTCTGTCCATACCTCACAGCAGATGGCCTGGAGCAAAGGCCTTGGAAGCTGTAAAGGCTGTGGTGTTGTATGCCATGTGGTATCATTACCATGGTTTCTTTAACACCTCATCAGTCTCGCTGATTAGTGATAGGATGGTGAACAAACATATTTGTGAGAAGAATAAAAGCTTTTACTCCAAGCGAAAAAGAGCAGTCATATACCACTCTTACTGTAAACAACTATAAAATCCATTATTCCTCCTAAGACAAGACTTTCTCAGGGAACCTTTAAAGTACCACAAACCAGAAGACAATGACAGTTCTTTCCCTTGGAAGCACAAAATCCCCTCATTTAAGTGCTGCACATGATGACATCCAACTGGGTTTTACCCTGCAATTCACTCACATTACTGGGGATCTTCTGCTAAACAACTGGCACATTTTAAATGAATAAAGAGGGAACTTGTCCAGTCATCTCCAGCTGTTTGTCAGTTATGGAACACTTAATTTTCTAGTTCCCTACAGCAGCTTCAGTTAATTTGTCTTCCTCTTGACTCAGTCAGCATGTGCACTTTTTTTAAGGACACAAATGAAAAAAAAAAAAAGAAAAAGCTATAATAGAACTTGGAGACACTGATCCAGCTCCAACGGGAAGATAACTTAAATCAGGAATAAATATTGCTCCGGCTGGGCACTGGTAAGGATATTATGCAGCAAGTCTTCAGAGTAAGGTGCTTCACTTTGAAAAGCACCAATTTATTTAGAATAAAACTAAACAAGACAAGAACATGAGTTGTTCATTTACACCCAAGAGATACTCGTCAACTCAATTAAGAATAATTTACAGTTGTGAATGAAACAAGTTTTCTATCTGTCCCTAAGCCACCTATTCAGATGGACTGCACAACTTGTATTTGAAAATGCAGTAGGAAGGATCAACAGAGAATTATTTCCTTGTGGTTTGTTGCTGCCTAGTATCAAACAAAGTTTCAGGGCTGTCTGCTGCCATTTGACACTTTCAGGTTCCAAGATACCACCAGTACTAATGATTGGATAAGCTGTACATGTTAATATTATCTTTCAGTTTCAAAGCAGTATTAGTCTGAGCTGGTTTGAAGATGCAGCCTGTAGACAGGAACAATGATATACTGGTAGGTGTGGCCTCTGTGGACTGAAGCGAATAGCATTCTCTCTAAAACTAAAATAGTCATACTTGCATACCTTCCTTACCACCACACTGCTATCATTTGACTTTTCATTTCATCCCACTGGAATAGAAAGCGTATTCTACTGGGTTTTGATCAAACACATTCCTTATCTCAGAGGTCTTAAAAGCAAAGACAAGACATATGACCACATGAAACACAAGGAACATCTGACCAAACAGAGATGCATATAAAGAGATCAATACTCCGAGTCATGCAAACTCACTTATGTACGTATGTGGTTTGTCTACTTACAACACATGCAACACACTGCACCCTTTATGTTTTACATTTAATATTTCCTTTGAAAACCCTTTTCAGTGGCTTCAAATGTGAGTGAAAGTCCTCTGTTTTGCTCTTCCATGACAGAAAAAAAGCATCTCACTTTAGGAATGTGTTAGGCAAAGTGAGTCAGTCAATGTTGGGTAAATTGGGACATGAGGAGAGCAATGATGATGTAAAGGCCACAAGAGGGGTGATGAGTTAGCTGCCTTCCAATACCTGAAGGGAACCTACAGGAAGACTGGGGAGGAACTTTTTACAAGAGTGTCCACTGATAGGACAAGGGGAAATGGGTTTAAGTTGAAGGAGAATAGATTTAGATTGGACCTTAGGAAGAAATTCTTCAGTATGAGGGTGGCAAGACTTTGGAATAAATTGCCCAGAGATGTTGTGGCTGCCCCCTCCCTGGAGGTGTTCAAGGCCAAGTTGGACAGAGCCTTGAGTAGCCTGATGTAGTTGAGAGGCGTCCCTGCCCGTGACAGGGAGGTTGGACTAGATGATCTCTAAGGTCCCTTCCAGCTTAGGCCATTCTATGATTCTGTGAGCTGGAGTAAGTTGAAGAGAGGACTGTAGAGCTTACTACTGCATGGCTGGTACTGTCCATGTTTGCCAAACTGCAACCCAAATTGATCCAAAGGAGTCTCAAAGCAGTATTCTTGAATTACTAGCTGAGGAGCCTTTCCTCAGGTAGGATCTGAGGGAGAGAACAAGCAATCCTTCCCCTCCCTCCCCTCCAACATTTTTCATCATCCATGTATTTCTATTAAAAAACTACCTAGCTGACGCTAGTTACAAGATCAGTTACTACCCTGCTTAAGCTGCTCCTTAAAGGAAGGTTCCTGATTTATGTCACCCTCTTGCAGCTCTGAAGTGCTACCTCAGCAGCTGGAGCTTGCAAACTACCTCCAAGCACCCACCTCTTCCCTCAGGGACCAGGGTGATTTGAGGGCTGCTACAAGGTCCCACCATTTCCAGGGCCTGCTGGTGAGGGGACCTAATGAGGCACCATATGTTGTTCCCAGCAGACGTAGCAGAGACACCACTGCTCTAGGGCAACCGCTCTCAAACTTAACTGTTCTCTTTTTTAAAAGCAACAATGTGAAAAAAGAAAGAAAAGAGAGTTTGGGGGGAAAAAAGTAAAAAAAGGAAGCTCAGGCAAATTTCTTTTTCACTTTAGAAGGGGTGAGGGCACAGGTCTCAGCCACTGGGCACAGAGTCTGGTCTGGAGGGACACTGCATCTACTGGAACTCATTATACGCTCTTAAGAACAAGTATTTTGAGGATCATATTTTGCACGTTTGATAACATTGCATGCACCCTTTCACAGTCTCTCTTGCCTACGGCAATCTTTAAACCAGCAAAAGAGAATACAAGACAGAAAAATAATTGGAAAACAAAACCAGTCTCTGGATCAGAAAATTCATTACATAGTCTCTAATTTAATACTCAGAGCTACAGGAGATTAAGTTTTATATACCCTCAAGGTTGAGTGGGAAGAAATTCATGCTGCTAACCAAATCATGTGGTGTGCTGAGCCAGGGTTATAAACCCGGGGGCAGAGTCTGGACCTGCCGGCCTCAGGCCGTCTGTGCCAGCACGCTCCGACATGTGCTGCAGGTATTTCCCTTGCCAAGAAACCCCAAGTTCTCAGCTTTACACGTGTCCGTTTGTAAAAACGCCTTTTTGGATGTTTAAGACAGCTTGTTGTATTCAGCCAGATCACCAAGCGTGGCTAATTCAGGACACGTTCACAAGCACTCACACTTGTCTTGCTTCCACTGCAGCCAGGCATAGCACCCATACCTACCTTCCAAACAGAGCTGCCCAGACAATCCAGCTTTATGTAGCTGGAAGGCTCAGCTGTTACAGAGCATTACTCTTGACACACAGAACAGCAAAACACATGTATAATTGGACAACAGGTTGTGGTGACAATAAAACAACACATTATCCTATCTGATTTCTACGACTTAAAGGATTTCCCCACTTTCTGTGTCTGCTGATGCCCTCCTAGTGTTCAGATATCCATGTCAAGTGAGTTAAAAAACTGATCTGTTATTGTGGTGAATAAGTGATGGACAGATTTGCTGAATGATGCAAGGCTCCACTGACTTTTAGTTATGCTTATGTAACTCCAGTTTCACAGCTGCTAATAATTAGCAGATGACCTGCATAAATGCCAGGAAAAAAAAAAAAAAGGGAGAATCCTGCTTCATCACTTCAAAAACAAGCTACCAAAACAAGAGCAATGATTTTTTAATTTTTTTTTTACATCTGCCATGATTTTCTTTTTCCTCCTCTCAACAGAATTCAAGCAAACACAGCATAACGAATTCAGCATAACTTATAACTGAAGATCTGAATGGTGCCTTGTTCATAGCTTTTGCATTTGAAACACAGATGCAGTTAACTCAGCTTAACTCCTTCCATGGTACTCTTTAAAATGCTGATCTGTGTTCTTCTCAGCTTCCAGATTTTAAGAAGTTTTCAAGTTTTGTTTTGTTTTTTTAAACAAAGACTCAAACTTGGATTCAGTGTACAGCTTCCTCTGCTCTTTTCCTCTCTTAAAAAGAAGAGATTGCTCTTTTCCTCTCTTAAAAATAAGAGATAAATTGTTATGCAGCAAACTGGGAATAACATCACTTCTAAAAATTCCCTTTGCAGTTCTTGTCTTTATTTCACCAAATTCTTTTTCAGATCTCATGCTCTCAGTGTTTCCCAAAAAAGTCAATGCAATAAACTGCTCTTTAGTACTAAAAAAACCCTAAAAGATATGAGAGATAAAGCAAAAAAGAAAATGACCTTTTGGAGGGTAAAAGTGGTCTCTGATGCCAAGTAATCTGAGAGTAGTTGAGTAGGGAAAGGAGATGGTTTCATGTTTAAAGACCACATCTTTTAGCTACTAAGGCTCTACACTGCCAGTCAGGAGATCTATGATCTTCTCCCAGCATTATTATTACTGACCTGCTGCTATGAGACTTTGGGCAAAGGTTCTTCCCCACACTACACCTCTCTAGGCTCTCCAGTTTTTGAAGTCTTTATTCAGAATTGCCAAAGCCATTTTTGGATGTTTTGAGACCATTCCTATTCCCAGATGTTCTGGGGACAGACAAAAGCAGCCATGATTATCCAACAATGTGAAAACACAGCACACAGTCTGATGGAAGGAACTGCTGGACCTCATCTAGTTCAAAGCAGGGCTAACCTGGCTTGAAGCAGATTGCTTGGGCCTTGCTCAGGCCAGGTTTTAGACCATCTCCAAGGACAGAGACTCCACAATCTCTCCGGACAACGAGTCTCAGTGGTTAGCCGTCTTCACTAGTGAGGACCTTACTGCCAATTTTTATAGGAAGTAGTACAACAAGCTGAGGGAATGCAATTTCTTCTTAAGGCTTATTTCTAAGCCCAGTTAAGTCAGGGTCCAGGAAAATTCAGAGAAGCCTGCTCCACACTGCCTGCTCTTCATGGCTAGAGGATTTCAGCACTCAGCACAGCATTCACCAAAAATATTCAAGAGAGGGAGGAAGAGGGAATCACCCCACTTCTTGAAGTTATCATACGAGAAACATGCACAAACTATTTTGGGCTCACTGAAGCTGCTAAGAGCATTTATTTTAACCTCTGTATTACTTAGGGGCCGGTTAGCTCAGTCAGAGCGTGGTGCTGATAACACCAAGGTCACAGGTTCGATACCTGTTCGGTCCCCATGTGTTGCCTGATCTAGTTGAGAGGCGTCCCTGCCCATGACAGGGAGGTTGGATTAAATGATCTCTAAGGTCCCTTCCAGCCTAGGCCATTCTATGATTCTATGATTACTTCCCATTGATGAATATCCTACAGTTTCTTTAGCAGGAGATATGTACTCAAGTTTAGCTCATACAAGGAGAGCCCTCTCATGAAAACATGCACAGGGTACAGGAGGGCCCTTCACATCAACTTCTTTCCAGGAGGGAAATGGCAGGAGCTACATACATACATTGATGAGATTAAAGATGAGGAGTGCCACACAAACAGCTTAAATCTTAGGACCTTTTGCTTCTGCAACATTAGTAGTTTAAGGAGTTACAAAATTACACACTTTTACTCCAAAGTATACTCATATGTAGTTGGAAACAAATGTAGAACACTAATGAAGTTACAGCACAGTTACAAAACAGACTCTCAAACTACTCCTTGCGCTTCCCATTTATCTCCTTCCAGGAACAAGGAAAAGCTTTCTATTCTGAACTCCTTTGATCTCTCAGATTTAGATGAAACTGCTCCATCGCCACTTGCGTCTCCAGCCTTAGAGACACTCTTCACTGATCTTTGTGAACCGAGCTGGATGAGTCCCAAGGACAGCTGCTCTTTCAAATTGCATGCCTGCAAGGCTGAAGAGGCGCTGCAGTGTCTTTCAGAGCCCTGATGTTCAGGGGTATTTCCACAGAAAAAAGTAATCTTTTTGTGATTCAGATTTTGCTTACAACTCAGCAGTAGTAGCATAGTGCTTGCAAAGAATCACAGCAGAGTATGAACACAGTAAGCAATTCACTGATCTCCTTTCCCTTTCTTCTCTTCAGATATCTAGACACATGCATACATGTAGCCACATGAACGCACTACACAGCTATCATACTGGTCACCGCAAGTGTCCAAAATATTTTAAACAAAGCCTCCTGCTAAAATGTGATTCTAGACATCTTTATTAAATTTAGCTTTCGATAATCCCTCTTCTGGGCTATTTGCCAACTAACAGTTCAGCAGTTATTCAATAACAGACAAATTTTCACATGCATCTCTGAGTTAAGGAGCTAAACAATAAGTCAATGTTAACCGCACACCCAACAGCACACAGAACAGAGAGCTGCCTTGAAGATTTCTGGCCACTTTTGATATCCTCACCTTTGGTATTATGAAGATCTGTTCCACCAACCCAAGACTTAACTATCTGCCCATATAAAGAATGTTCTCCTCATGCTCACTGAAATACAGCCAGCTAGAACCAAGATACTCAACAGCCCCCTTCTTATAACAGATCCAACAGACCAAGTGTTAGAGTGTACCACACAAAGAAAAGGAGAAAGTGTCTGCATTAGAGCCAAGAATAAGAGATGTCAGTAGAAAGAACACACAACCATTTAATTGAATTTTGACAACACTTCATTGTTTTGAAGAAGCTACATAAGATATGTTTACCTTGGAAAAAGCATAAACTTTAAAGAAGTCTTCCTCTCTGTGTGGCATCACTATTTCTTACGGTTTCTATACTTAAGTCCATTATCTAGATGGAGATTCAATGCAGTTAAAAGGACAGAACACTTCTAAAGGCTACTGCATCAAGACATTTTACCAAATTGTGTATGTACATCAAGAACAATACTGTGCCTCCAAAGCAAACCTATGTCCTCGTGTAACATCTGTTAGGCAACACCAATATATACTCTTTTCTCCCTCCAAAAAAGTCTGGTGCTTATACAAGCAAGGCAGAAAACTAAGTGCTGTTAGAACTTTATACACGGTAGGTAGAGACCAACACTTGAGTGTGCTCCCTTTACAAAGGGATTAGCATTGCCCATGCTCCTCAGTGGTCTCTCCACTGAAGAGGGTCTGGAGGACATGAGATGTAAAGGTCATACCTTTACATCTTTACACACTTTCAATTCTGACATTACTGCACAAGTAAAAGCACTGAAGTCCTGATGCAATTCTGTGATAACTCTGTGTTTCTCTTAAAAAGAAAGGTCTAATAGTCTTGTAGCAATACAGCCCCCAAAGGCAGCACCTGGCTGCCTGATGCCAATCAGAGAGTGAAGTAATGCTGTATAAAGTTAAAAGCATAACTGCAGTAGAAATACTAAGGTAGCAGCAGAAATTAGGACACAGCTAGAGAGCTTCAACAGTTTTAATTCCCATTTGCTGGGGTGAGTGATCTCAAAGCAGGGAGCAGAGCAGAGGCAGCACAGGGCTGATAGGGGACTTCTGTACAGAAGGAGTAGCTGCTCCTCCCTCTCTCTCTCTCTCCTTTTGCAAAGATTTTTAACCCAGATTTACTGAACCTCTCAGCAATTCAGTTTACAGCACAACCCCAGGGATAACTGGGAGAGGCTGAACAAGCTGCAGCACAAGGGGAGGAACAGGTGAGCACAATAAGTGGTAAGAGAGAGGTGGGAGAGCCAAGAGCAGAGGTAGAAATATCCACGCTGCTGAGAGCAATGTGTAGATTAACTTCAGCATCCAGGGCACAGCCCCTGCCCCCAAGAGCTGGCACTCCAATCGAGGCCAGCCACAAGAAACAGTGTGCCTCTCACTTCACATTCCTCAAAAACTTGCATTAATTAACTAAGGAAATACTAATTTCATGTACAACATGGAGAACTACGCATTTCACAAGCGGATGCTAAGGACAACGTCCTGCTCAGCTTGAGGTCAGAGGATGCTGAAGAGCATGGCAAAAACCACACATAATACTTGAGGAATGAAAAGCAGCACTTTCTGGATGAACAAAAACAAGGACTCAAGAGATACAATCTCATATTTTTTGGATATCTGCTCTTGCCCTAGCTAAAAAGATTTTTAAACAGCATTTGTGCAAGTATAAAAGGCTTTTCCTCTACATTTGTAGCTTTCCTCTGTCCTCCCTCCGATTCCCTCTCGTACTCCCTTCCTGAATCTCCCTTTCTGCGTCTGTCTTCCCCTCACGTGCTCCCGCCGCATGGAGGGCAGAAGTGCTTGGGAGCAGCTGTATTTCCTCCTCACACGGTCCTTCCCCTCGCCCACTCCAGCGGAGGGGAAAGTCCACGCCAGCGCAGCCTGCCTTGTGCTTCGCAGCACTGAGAAAAGCACACTGCCAGAGCGGGTGCCTCCACGGCCCCACTACCATCCCTCTGGATGTTACTGAGGCTCCAGAGTAGGGCACGCTGGGGGTGACGTGCGGAGGCCAAACAGATTGTGAGAGGACCTCTTCTTCTTCACACGGCCCCTCGGGCCTCTGCGCTGTGCTCCCAAATTGGGTTTAGACGAGCTGATGGACAGGAGAAACCAGGAAAAGTAGGAAGTGGGTGAAAAAGGGTCTGAACAAGGAGCAAAACACACTGTCCAGTCCTCTGGAGGTCAAGACAACCGAGAACAGCTGCTTATTACAGCCCTCTCTTTGAGGAAGCACTTTAAGAATAAAAGAGCAATTTTGAAAGTTCCTCAGGGTGGTTTCCTGAACAAGCCCACGGTACTGCCAGAGAAAAGTGCTGCATTGCTTTTGTTTTAAACAAGAGGCCCGAGCAGGACACGTAATAGCAGCTGCAGAACACCTACTCTCAAAGAAGAGACGCAGTCTGCACCGCAGAAGGTGTTTATTAAAAGATGAAGCACAGCCATTGGGGTAGCAGAGGCAAAAACAAAGAGGAAGAGAGGCTAAAACTTTAAGACTGTTTACTTGAAGTTCCCAAACTTGACTCCTCCAAAAGGCCTCCAAAAGCCAGCTTCGAGGGCAGAAACTCGCTTTGGTTGCCTCCACCATAAAGCCTAACTACGAGGTTCACCTCAACGGCTGCTGCAGATGAAAGCCCTCGAGGGAGAAGGCTACAGCACAAGCACCTGCCTGAGTGAGCGCCCGGAGCGCCCCCTCGCTTGGTGCCCCCCGCGGGGCAGCGGCACACGGCTCTGCCC
>NW_009734765.1:72145-76670 GCF_000703405.1 Apaloderma vittatum | reverse complement strand
AAGCAGGTGTTCGTACAGCCGTGTTCTGGTGCCGTCGGCTTGGATTTCGTTAAAAAAGCAATGTAAGTTCTGTCCCTCGTGGTCGCAGGGGCCAGACGTGTAGCCCGCACCCCCGAGCCCTCAGCTCTGGTAGCTCGAAAACCAAAGAGGACACGCTTTTATATTTTTTATAAAAAAAGTCTTAAAATGCGACAGTAAGTTAAGTTCTTAAAAGTATCTCTGGGACTTCAGTAGAGTTTTGAGTGCCTGGAGCTGACCTTACTGACCACCTGCTCTGCAAAGGAGCAAATATCTCAGTTTCTTTCATCTCCTTCTGTCCTAGACCCGATAAATTCCTTCCAGGTTCTCCCCAGACTCTTTGATTCCCACATGCTATGTCCCTTTCTGTAACATCACTCTGAAGTTAGTATTTTAGTGGCTGTTCATTAAATATAGCCTCCTAAGGGAAGATGAATATTTTATGGTTGTGTATCTAAATGTACATATTAGGTCTGCCATTAGGAAAGGATTAATATAAAATATACTTTTTTTTATAAAGGCACTTAGATCCCTGTTCAGAAACGTTTTAAACAAACAAAGAGTTTGCAGTTAGTGGTGCATCATGCTAAATGTTTATGTCCAGATATGGCTATATACATTTTCCCATCTAAACTTTAAGTGTTACATATCTGAGTTCAATATAATTTTTTTCTGTGGTATGGTAAAATGGAAAAATTTACATCTGTAAAATTTTTTTACACTCTGCATTTACACACATGCACACAGTCTGTACAGGACAGGGTTTTAACAAGAGTGTCACATTCGAGAAGGATACTTTCCTAGGACAAAATGTTTCTGGTTTTGTTGTTTAGACATTTGCATTTTGCTTTCTTATCAAATTACAACATTCACATATAAGACTGTAATCTAACGTTTAGCTAAGCAATTCCTTGAGGTGATTGGTGCCATCAACTGTTAAAATGTAGTGACTGCAGCCATTGCTGCATTGTAGTAATTATTAATTAAAAATGAAATTATAAGCAAGGAACTTTAGAATAAAAATGAAATTACCAGCATTTTGGGATACAAAATATCATAAAAAAGCTGAAAGGAAATGCTTTTATTTCTGCCTACTGTGTCAACGCATCCTTCTGGAGTATCTCAGGATAACTGAAAGCTTACTGGTTTCTAAATAAAGTGGATAATGCTTGGAGCTGTGTATATTTTTTTGTGGTCTGTTTTGCCATACTGTACGTTACAAAACTTGGTGTAAGTGCTGAATTTATTGTAATCTATATGATTCTATATGTATTCTGTATAAATCTGTGTTCAAAGGTCATTTACAGCATTATAACGGTCTGAAACTGCTTTCAGGGAGGTCACTGTGAATGTAAATAGTTCTGTAAGACTGTGACCCAACCTGTTAGGGTTAGGTAGTACCTGATATTGTAACATTTAAGACAAACTAAAGCTGTTTTGAAATGGAAAAGACCAATGCTATTGAAAAAGTTTATTTAAGTTTACAAACATGGGTCAATTATTAAAACAAGTGGGAACTTTCTCCCTGTGTTGACTCAGACAAGAAAAAATATTTATAGTACTTTTTTAAACTTTTTTTTAGTGACCATTGGAAACTACAACCTGAACTCAATATTCCCTGTACTTGAGAGTTTGCAAGCCTCTTGTCACAACCATATATTAAGATGTACAAACCGAAATGGGACGTAGGTCGAGAACACTAGAAATATTCTGTCATTTTACAATAGCTTGCTTACAAAGTGAATCTGTCAAGGAGGAAAACTTTTTCAGCCTACAGACTTTTCAGAATAAAATATCCAAAGTGGTAGACCTTGTTTAGTTGGAGGGGAAATACCACTTTCCTGAATCTTCGGCTGTGTCTTGTAAGCTTATTTTAGTGAAGAGAAAGTGCAAAGTTTAGCTTGTAGCAGGCAAAGGAATTGACTACAACCAAAGCCTGCCCTTGCATTTCTACTTAGAACACTACTGGGATTCTTTACGGATTGTCCTGAATATAAGTGAGTTGTTACCAAGTTCTTTATTTGTACTACTGTTGGAGAAATACTGTAATGTGAAAATTGGTTGCGTAAATGATTTTATGAAACTGGACCTTGCTGACATGTTTGGGCTTGTGTTGCCTACTTGAAATAGGAGCTGCACTAGTTGAACAACGTGGAAACTGACTTAACTGTTGGTTAAGTGAGCTGTACAGTCTATGGTGATGCACTTTACAGATGATGCACTGATCCTCAGTATTATGGTCTTCAGTGGGGTTATTTGCATGCATAAATTTAAATACTTGTTTGATTGCAAGATGGGGACTTTAAGTACCAGGGTATAGAAAGTATCCTGCATAAATCTGAGTGTCAGAAGCTTTGATTTGTAGCCATAACACAAGTAGTAGCATATTTTTCCACAATAAATTCTATATATTTCAGAAAGGAAAAAGGAGCCTTGGCTAGAGCTTTCAAATATTTGTGTATAATATAAACCTAAAACTTAAGACTGCCTCTGATTGTGTCAAATTCTTCTTAGGAGATTTTGGTATATGCTTTAATTAAAGCTTTTTCATTTACAGAACTACAAAGCAAAAAACCAAAAAAATGGTTTGAAACAAAATGACTACCCAATGCTTTATAAAGACAAACTTCTAGTTCTTGTTCAATTATCCAGTTACATTATGACAGGTACTTATATTTGCTTGAAGCCCTAGAGACACAGGTGACTAAGAAGGTTTCCCTTTGGGAGACCTTATCGAAATACTGACATCTTAATAAACTTATAGATCAGAGTTTTGGTCTGATTTCTTTAGTATCAAGAGCTGAATGTTTTAAAAATAAGCCAAGGTATAGATTCTGTAATTAGTAATTTCTGTTAGTATTAGTAATTTCTATTCTATGGCCTACTCTAGGTAATACTACTTTGGAAGGGGGTTGGACTAGATGTTCCCTAGAGGTCCCTTCCTACCCCTAACATTCAATGATTCTATGATTAGTGAAACTTAGTTTGTCCCTTCATTTTAGTATTAATTATTCCAAATTCCTTTCAAAAGAATCTGTTGTAAATTGAATTATTACAAAAGAAGAAAAGACAATGCCATTGCAATTGTACATGCATCTGGTGTTGAGAGTGGGTAATACTTTTTATGTAATGAAATCTGCATTTAGTTTTTGGTTTTTGAGGCTTTTTGAGTTTGTTTGCTCAAGTTTCTTAACTAGCTGCAGAAGGCTGCAGGTGTATTGGCAAAGACTTATTTAGCCTGGGAAATGTTCCAGAAGACAGTTTTGTCTGTTTTAAATGTAAATATTTAGCTGTACTATTACCAGTCATTTTACCGGTTCTACATTGTGTGCCTGCTGTGTATTTAAACATTGTAGCTTCACTTGAATTACTGACAGAACAAATGATATGTAAGAGTGTGATCTTTATTGTGAGAGTGGATTGAACACTCCTGAATTACTTGCAGAAATTACAAGTGGTATTTGAAGGAGTGTCACCGTCATGCAGCTATCTGAGGAATACATAGCCCACCTTCAGCTGAAATGCTGCAAAAAGTGTGCCATGCTCAGTTGCTACTCAGTAAGTTAGTTTAAAATTTATATACTTTATCACAGGTTCTGTAACTGCAAAAATTAAAGCAGTGGTCTTGCTAATCTTGTAACTAGGGATTTTATAAAGCTATTTCAAATAATTTTTTACAGTTTATCGAAAGGTAGACTTAGACTCTTGAGCACCATTAAGGTTTTATGACTTCTGCAGCCAAAAGTATTTTTAAAATTTATTTTGTTTTAATTTTCATAAACAAACATTTTGCTTCCAGTCTGACTACAGGAATTTAAGTCATTTTTTTAAAGCACTAGCTATAGTTACCAAGTAATGCTCTTGTATGTACTGTGCCTCTTTGGTAGCTGATTGCTACAGGACCTTAAAAATTATTTCTGTTTGTTCTAGGAGGTTTAGTACAGTATAACAGGATTTGTGGAAAATGTCATCAGTAGTTGAAAGGGCTGCAATAAGATTGAAAGATGTGCTTACAATGGCTTTTAAATGCTGTTAAGAGATGCAGCATGTAGTAAACCTAACTGTAGGTGATATGCTTTTTCTTTTGCTACTTACATTTGTGCAAAGCAGGATGAAAATAGTGCAAAAACTTCCATGTTGAATGACACCAGTTTGCAGATATCTCACACAAAATCTGTTACAAAGTTAAGACCAATTAATATTGTTCATGTTTATGTATGGTCCCATTGACTTCAATGAGACTGCTGAAGTTACTAAATGTTTTTTGTCAGAATACCTGAAGATCAGTGAAATGGGGTAATATTTTTGGGGACATGTGTAATTCATATGGACAATCAAATGTACAGGAACAGAAGAAATTGTGATAGTCCTAGTTAAACTGAATACAAAAACCCAAGTAGTAGCAAGAAAGAAATATTAATTTATACCATTTGGTCTATCGTGGCTTAAAAGCAGAACACATAAGAGACTTTGATAATGGCTCTTCAGTATTTGAGCTCTCTCTTTC
>NW_009734765.1:50133-72135 GCF_000703405.1 Apaloderma vittatum | reverse complement strand
TGAAAAGAGTTTCAAACCATAACTCCTTTGCTTTACCTACCCATCAAGAAATTGCTTACAACAGTAGCTAGAACTCAACAACTGTATTGGGAATTGAACTGTGCTCTTCCACAACTCAAAGGCGCTATATGATCTCTGTTATCTGTTAATGAATTGTGCCAACTTGCTAGCTGACAGCAAAATCAATCCTATCAGTTTACTATTTGAAAAATATCATGATTATATAAAAGTTATTTGATATTTGATGTATTCAGAAATACATCAAGAAAAAATATTGAATTAAATCTTCATACTTTCTTTACCCAAATACATAGCTTCAGAGAAACTTAGATTATGTATTCACTCTAGCTGTTTATGTTTTTTTGAGTTTCCACTACAAGGCAAGGCCCTTCATATATTTTAATTAAAAGCCAGAGAAGAAATAAATTTTCCTTGGCATATGTCATGCTAATGAGCACTGGTTAGTTTGAAAATACATGTTCATTGGTTTTACATGATAATTTCCCTTTGAACCGAAACACCCTATTTATACAGAAACATTTTCTAGCAGCAGTAGGGGGCATCATTTCACTTTTGTAATTCTTCAGAGACATTATCCCCGTGCTCTATGTGTGCAAACTGAATTTTCTTTTTTGTTTATGGCATTAATCCTGAGGTTAAGGTTGGCCTATGGTGAGCAATAATAAGTTTAACCTCTGACTTCGCACAATAAGATGTAATTTATCATTTCTGGACTCTTTTATAAAGTGCCATTACCCTCAGTTTTGCTTAAGATAAGACAAGTGAGCAGCTGATACAAGTATTCTTTACATACAAAACATAAATCTACTTTACTTGTTGTCTGAACTTAGTTCTTTATCCTCTGATTATGTCTTCTAAATAGTGCAAACATTTTTGTTTGATGTGTTAGTCAATTTTTGTAATTCATGGAACGTTTAGTCGTTCACATAGATTTCAAAAAGTAAATATAACTCCTGGAATATCTAGGTGTATAGAAGCTTTATGAAATATTGTAACAAAACAAGCAAGGTATTCATGTTTGTAATATTTACTTGTTAAGTAATGGTGATCAGGAAAGCATTTAAAAATTAAGTTTCCAAGATAATTTAAACGTGACTAAACAATGGGCAGTGTGTAAATAAATTGGTTTTGTAGCCATTGCCATTCATTTATAATGTATATGTATGTGTTATTTATAAAACCTCATTTTTTAAAAATTATAAGTGAACCAGTTTTAACTTTTTTATACTACAGCACTGTTTTTTAATTTGCATTAACTGTTTATGTTGCTTTTTGTTTTGTAATTTAAGAGCAAATTTATAACGTAGTTTTTACTCTCCATGCTCTTCTAGCAAGAAAAAGGATATAATTTGTAATTGTGTGTACTATGAGTACTTCACGTTGTTCTCCATGGTGAGGAAGTGCTGATTCATCAAATATGCTTGAGTGGGGTGTCGACTGTGATGCATATGCTGATTTCATAAAGTACATTTTGGTTTTGAGGCAGGATTATTCAGGTAGAATGATTCAGGCTTATGACCCTCAGTAAGACCAGAACATTGAATCTCTCTTTCCCCAACTCAGGTGTTATTATATTTTGATATCGGGACGTGTTTTTCTCATAGCAGTAATCATTTAAAATATTTGTCAATATTTATGAAGTATGTGCAAATTAAAAGGCAGAAAAACTTGAATAGAAATAAAAACTGTGTAATGCTATTTTGGAAGAGTATTAGGATTCTAACTTATATTTTTCAACCTGGATTTAATGGTTTGGGAGGATCATGATCACAATATTTTGTCTTTGTAGCAGTAAGGTCTACTTGATAGTAGTTTTAGTCCTCCTCCTAATTTCAGAGTAATTATTTAACAACTAAAGAGGATGGCAGTATCTGATATATGTGCTGGTATTTGAATCTTCTATAGTTCATTTACTAGAAGTTATCTTTTGGTTGGGCTTGCTCATAACAAAAAAGCAGTTAGTGAATTAGCTTAGCCCTTGCTTGCTGGTTATAGGTACGATATGGATAGAATGTTATGAATCCAACAGTACCAGCTGTCTCTCATGACACACAATAGGCAATGATGGATTGTTAAAGTAATTAAATTCCTTACAATCTTAGAAGAATTTGCATTGCATAGATATACTTTGTAATTTCCCTTAAGTTTGAATTATTTTAGATAATGAAGATATAATAGTAAGAAATGAAGATATCATCATTTATGATAGTTTCATACACTACAGCTATGTTAAGTATAAAGTGCTTAAATATGAGCTAAGGAGGAAGAAATTATTGTAGTGATACTTACGGAAAAAAGAAAAAAGAAAGAAAGTACTATTTTTTAAAATGTCACACATAAGACATTAAAAAGGTTATTTTTTAATAGGCTTGGCTGCTCTGTTTGAGAACAGAAGAGCTGTGTGAAAAATGAAGGGTGTGCTGATTTTTGGTGAACCAAGAAAATGTGTTACTATGGCTCTACATGCCATATCAAATTCAGTGTTTATAATACATACCAAATCCTAAGAATGGTAATGCTTCTCACAATGTTGGAGCATCAAGGTATAGTAACTTTCATTTGAACCAAAGGAAAATTCCTCATCTAATGATAATAAACTGTTACTTTGCATATTGATCAGTTGTTAGAATACCTATGAAAGTTTGAAATTTGAAAAGACAGAAATATTTCCGCATGCCCTGAGCATGTTGACTCATGAACATACAATGAAGAGGTGATCCCGTTTTGTTCAGCAGCTATTTTCTCCAGAATTCTAGATATCTGATAATATTACCAGAACTGTTGTGTTTGGAAATCCCAATCTGGAAATTGAAAATCTCCAGTAAGGGACAGAAAATGCAAACATGTTTACTATATTTGCTTAAAAACATTAGTCTACCCCTAGAAGTGGTACAGATGAGAGATATATACTGCAGAATGCCATGGTTCCTATTTTGCATTCATCCTCAGGATAAGTCAAGAGACTTTTTTTGTCAGTCATATTTACAGTTATTAATATTTAATGGACAATTATGATAAAACGATATAGGGCAAAATCCTGAGACTCTTCACAAAGAGATGCTATTTCTTCTGAAATGTCTTGGATGCCTCCTTCTGCTAAAGACCCACTGTCTTGACTACGAAGACCAACAGAAATACGGGAATTCCATGGATTTCATCTGCTTGAAAGAAGTTGTCCCTGTGGACCCAACAGAAATGCTGCTAGCATAGTTGCTGCTTCTTTTACTGTCAATGTATCTTTCCCGCATTGACTGAGAAAGTCTTACGGGTAGTGGGAGGGAAAGAAATGGAAAGAGGAGTAATGATCTGAAGATGTTAGTCCTACATGTGCACTGCTGCACTTTGATCCCTCATGTCCTTTCTCAGAATGTGTTGAATTGTAACAAATGGCAGATACTATAAAAAAAATTCTGAAGCCTCTTTCTTAATTCAAATATTTTTTCTTTGATAAAATGAAAAAAGTTGAGAGAACAATGAGCAAACTGTCTGCTTGACGTGTGATGTCTGCTGTGGATAAGACATACATAATATAAATAAAATTTGAATATATAAATACAAACCAACAAATTAACGAACATTGGTATCCATATAAAAGCTAAGGTCAAGTGAAATGCAGCTTTTTTGACATGTTCCTTTGTGCCCTTTTGATATAGAAGGTGTAATCACAAAATATGTAGAAATAAGTTTGCCAACTACAGGGAAAAAAAAAAGCTTCCTTACTTGTCAGAGGCAACAGACATGAAGATCTTCCATGAGACTCTTCGACTTCCTAGGTGGAAATGTCCTCTTTCCACTGGGTAGATTGTAATACTGACAGCTTTGCAGGGTTTATATCAAGTAATGCATGTTTTTTTCTTTTTGAAAATAAAACCAGTCTCAACAGTGCTGATCAGGCATTGGGATCATTATTCTATCTTCTCTTCCTGGTGAGTTTCTTCTTACTTATAGCAGGCTTTTTTTAGGTCATAAGAATGGTTAGCCTTTAAAAATTGTGGGTTAAAGTTTGGAGAAAAAGGAAGTTGCAGCTCATGTGGAGAAGAGAAGCACTTTGGTAGCTGAAGGTGAATAAAAGTCTAACAGCAGGAAGCTGCTGCTGACCTGTTACCTCTAATAATTTCAAAACTTTTAGGTGGTGGACACTTGCTCGAAGTGTAGCTGAGTCATTGGTGTGTATAAACTAATGCAGTTTCTGGTAGAGATACTTTAGATGAGCAGAATGATTCAAACAAGACTAAATTCTTATGGTGTAATTAGAATGTTTGCTTGTCCACACTAGAAATATATATCAGTGCTGCTGGCTTTTCATGGAGCATATTCCCTTTTATAGGCAAAGACTTAAATGAAGATATCCAGTGTTGGAATCTATAAAGTGAAAATTACCTCTTATGCAAATATAAGTGAAATGCTGAGAATTGTTTTGAAATTATCTTGTGTGGGAGACGCTGTACTACTTGTGATGGTTTATTCTTTTCTCTAAAATCTGCACTGCTTTGGCCAGTGGCCAGGAGAAGAATTGCCTTCTGACAGTTTTGCCTTTTTATAATCCTATCAAATACTCCTAACTACCCAATTAAGGCAGTTTCTCTTCCACTAACATGCTTTTTAGCTTGTATTTTCTGTCAAGATTTTTTCCTGAGTTTAAATACTTGAATTACTGCTTCAAAACGACAGTTGAACATTTCTAGGTATGCCGAGATCACTTCAGGTGATTTTTTTCTGATAGGTTGTTGTGACTTAAGGGCTCTACAGATGCTAATGCAATGGCATCTGAATGAAGTTTCTGTGCGTGTGGAGTCTGGCTGTGGGTTTCAACATGTTGTCTTTTATCTCTATTCTTTTTGTATCACAAAAAATATTTCTGGGAATTTCTAGGGAGTACAGTACACTTCATTTTTAGTTGTCAAGATAGCTGACAGTTTATTGTGATACTATGAATAAATTATTCCAGGGTTCATGCTTTAAAACAAAGGCAGAAATGCATTTTTTTTAAAAAAAAAAGCTGACATTTTGAATTAATTAAGCATAGTATCATCTGGATACACATTGCATGAAAATGTAGACTATTCAGAATGAATTATTAACCTGAAGATTTTACCCTTTCTTAGATGCACTGAAGTTACTCTGCAGGACACTACAGGGATATGAATGTAGTAGAAAATAGGGGGTTTCTAATAAGATGTATAACAGGCTGAAATATCAACAGATGTAATTGTTCAGCAACTATTTTCCATAAGAGAAAGTTCTTTATTACTAAGTGTTGTGCAAAGACCTCTAACCATATTATTAGGAGAACAGGAGCACTGTAATTTGTGGATTTATTTTAGGTAACCTTCTGATATGTAGGGTAACTGCATAGTCAGGATTCTAGTTTAAATGTAATCAGTAAAACTGTAATCCAATTAGTCTATGAATTTAGTACACATTTTTAATAGTGATATTTGAAATGTCAAAGTTTAGTCTTGTCTCAGTGCTGTCTGAAGAGTTGCCAATCTCCATGTGCCTGTGCAAGACTTTTTGGAACAGTCAGCTTGCTCAAAACTGAGAGAATCAACTGTATATATGATCCTTCAAATTAAATATTTGGTGAACAGGGTGGTAGGTAGCTTGGAAATAGTGCAAGTGCACAGGCAGCACCTTCCTAAATAAAGATTGCAAAGTTTGTCTTTTGTTCTTTGATTTGTTTGTACTGGATGAATAACTGAAGAACATCAAGACAAATGTTACGACTTTAGGAAGACTGCCATTGATTTCAGCGGACTTTGAATCATATTCTAAGTGTCATATTAGTAAGAAGGTGTAGGATATTTTGGGCTTGATTCTTTTATCTACTGTAGATCTAGAATACCAAGAGATACAGAGTTATATAATGGAAAGTTCCATAACAAGACCATGACCTGAATAGTGAGAAGTTTCTCTCTGTCCCTGCTCCTTTAATGTGTTTATTTTAATGCCAAGATCTTATTTTAAAAAGTGAAAAGTAAAAATCACCCAAGTAACTAAGGAAAAATGAGTTAACCCTGAAATAGCAAAATTATTTAGATAATACACAAACCTCACACTCCCCAGTTAGTTGGCATAAAGTGTTGGAAAAAAGCTAAATTTAGAGTTGGCTAAAGCATGTGAAAAAATGGCCAGGTGACTTAAGTTCTGTCTGTGATCATTATCAAAATTGTTTTATTCTTCCTAAGCATCTTACCCATTACCTGCCCAGTACCTTTTTTAGCTAGAGGAGTGCTGTAATGTTCTCCATATATACCTGCATGATGATTATTTTTAAATATATTATTTAAGAAATGAAATTATGCTGTCCTTTCCACTTCCACCATCTCTGGGGAGACTACTTTTAATTTTTAAATAATCTTCCCCACTGGTTCTTCCTTTGCCTTCTTTCCCTTTTGGTTGACATTTTTAACCTTGGATTAGTTAGTTTTCTATCTTCAATTTTTTAAAAAAACATTACTTAGGAGTAGAAATTTCTGAGTGACAGTGCTATGTGACCTGTAGTTCCCTCAAGATCAGGCCTACCTCTAGCATGTGCTGTTGCAATAGGGACAGAAACATATCCCTAGGCATATGCTAATGCTGCTATCAGTATCAAGAGGTGAAACAAGGGCAGATATTTGTTTAAAAAAACCTCAAACACCTAAGCAATTGTTTTCCTTCAAACAATACTTTTCCATTTGTAAAAAAAATAAAAAAAAAAGGGGGGGGGAGTTTGCAAGTTTAGTTAAGCTATTATTTGTTTTACATTGAGCATTAAACTGAGCAGAGCAAAATCTGCTCTGGTCTTTTCTAGTCCAGTATATTTGAAGAGTGAGGAGTTGAATCATTCTCTCAGTATTCTCTGGTGGTCTGATGCTTTATAGCAGACAGCACTGTTTAAAGTGTTCTGGAATTCACAAATTCTTGTACTTGTTCTTTTCTACCTTCATGGCATTATGGAGGCCTGTTTCATTTGTTAGCTGCAAAAAAAAAAATTAAATTGCTATTTAGGAAATATTTTACTTGTTGAGATAGCTGGGATAAATTTGAACTCAAGCTTGACAGATTCCATTCGGGTCAAGTATGAGATATTGTTCTGGTTCTTCACTTGGAACCCAAAAAGTCGTAGTTTGTCTTTAGGTACACTGAAGAATTTAAATAAATGTGAAAATGAATTTGAAGATAAAGCCTGAAAGAATAAGCATAGCGCCTGTTTTCAACTTTTAACTATAGTTCTCTGCACAGAACTTGAATATCTGCAGATCAGAATGAATGAATAGCTCTTATTTTGTAATGATGATGCAACCAACCGAGAGGTAGTTGAAAATCTAGATGAAACTTGTGGTTACAGACCTGTGATTCCTAGTTTCCATGGATGTTCTAAACTTTTAAGAAAGCAGTTATGTATTTTATTAAAAAAAAATATTAACGCTTATTTCTCCCTGTGAAAGTCCAAATTTGACTTAATAGTGATCTAAGTGAAGGAAAATTCATTCCTTTTGATTAACAGAACTACCTTTACTGTTATGGGTGCAGAAGCCAAGTAATTAAAATATATTTAATATAAGCCACCCCTGTTTTGAAGTTGCCTTAGTTTGCAGCCCTGAGGGAAGCCAAGTAATTAAGTTTGGATGCAGCACTGAAGTGAAGATACATGGATACTACCAAAAAAACCCGACTAATGATTTGAACAGTACTGGCATAACGGAAGGCTCCCATGAGAGTACTGTTTGTACTTAGTGGATCCACTGCATTAAGTGATGTTACTGTCATTGCATGCTAGAGTTGGATATTTTAGATAGAGGTAACAATGTTAAACCATGGTTATTCTCTAGGATATCCATCCCGTCCTACACAAGTAACATCTCTATGTTCGAGAACCTAGTTGGCTCTGGCAATCGAAATGGCCCTGATCTCAAAAACCCCAGCATGTTGCAAGATCAGACAATAAAGAAGAGTCGGTTCAGATGAAATAAAACCAACAATCTCTGATCTGTGAGTGGACTGGAAGTAGAAGACAGATGGAATATGAACAGAAGGGGTGAATCTGGCCTTGGAAATAATCACTTCTGTGGGCTGGATTAAACAAGTACATGATCCTAATTCCATAGGAAGTGGCAGCTGAGTATGCATCTCTGGGGCTGTAAAATTGTGGTTCTTGATATTTGCAGGGAAGATAAATACATGATCTAAAACATTCTCCCTTCTAAAAATTTGTGGCTATATTTGTCTCCTCAAGAAATGTGCAAGGGTTTAAATGAAGGATTATAGCGTGGCTCTAAGTCTAAATTCTATTATTTTATTCTAACAGTTACATTCCAGTGTTTCCTGTAAGGTAGCTGTGATGTAGCATATGCTAGTAATATATATATATGTAGATATCTATAAATATATAGGTTGGCGTACATCTCCCATTTTACTGACTTATACAAATTAAATTGAGTCTGTACTGGGAATTTTATCATCTATAGTCATATTAGCAGGGTTATATGTTTCTTTTCAGACTCCATAAGACATAATGGTATCAGCAAAATAGTGTAGATTGTGTTTTTACTTCAGAATCCCTATATTTTAGTACTATTTTCAGCACAATTTTGTTCAGCCTTCAATTTGCAATATTCTGTTAGATGAATTGATGTGTCTGATAACTGAAACCAGCTAACACATCCAATATGAAGAATCTAAAAGGATCCTTACCTTGTTAAAGGAAAACTTGTCTCAGGTCTTTCTTGTGAAAAAGAAGAGAAATAAATCCTGGGTTCCTGGGCAACAAGTCTTCTCAATAGCAGACTTTCTGTTGCCTGTGAATATATCTGTACTTTTGCTGAGAGCATTCTGGCTGCCACTTTTTCCTGAATTCTCTCTGCTTTCAGTAAGACACTGTGTTATAAAGTGCTTTGGGACCCTTTGTCCATAAAGAGGTATGATACAGAACCAAATTCTGCTTTATTTGATTCCCTGAAATGATGCAATTCATTTTTTAGTAAATACTGTTGCCAAAGTGAGCTGAAATCTGACAGTGTCAATACAACACTCTTATGAATATCTAATCTGAATAGCAAAAGGAAATAATAGGAGATTACACTGGTAGGAATGGTCAGAAAATACTATAATGAAGAGTATTTTTCAAAGGTGAAGGGTGTATTGTACATAGTAAATTTCAGTATTTTTTCTGTCCTCTCTCCCTAGTGGTGTCAATGTTTTTATTGCAGCTTTCGCTAGGAAAAAAATTACAAAACCATAAACCCAATGGGATTACAGTATCATAAAATCTACATGTAATTTAGAATTACCCACATATTTTAATGTGTTGAAACACTGGGACTGTTGTGTGAACAGTAGTATCTAATGATTCCTATTTTCATGAGTTGCAATTAAATGCATATCTGTTATATTTTCAGCTTGCTTTCAAGATATGCTTGAGGTGGCAAAGATTACACATAAGGATGAGGAAGTAACGCCACTCATTCCTTTTGTTTCAGATATTTTAGACTAAATCTTCTGCCATCTGTGTACAAACTTTTGACTCTTCAAGTTGCCTCCTAGATGCACAGAAAGGTTTTTTTAATTATTCGGTTTTGGTATTCCTTAACCAAGTTCCACAGAATCAACCTCTCTGAGTAATTTACAAAATCACAAGAGTTGGTAACTGTGCACTCTGACTGATTTCAGAAATTTTTTTAAGAGTATATTGCAATGTTGTGAAGTGCCCATTTACTTAACCATCTAACAGTGCATTGTTTTCTTATGTACTGCATATAATAAGATTTGCTTTCTGTAATAATGTTTGAGGATGCTGGAAAGATGCAAATGAGTACTTAGGGTATTTACCATAAATATATTGTCTGGAATACAGGCATAAAGGGAATCTTTATTGGTCACTGTATATTGTGCTTGGACAGCATTGAGTTTGTCCAGGTTTAACTGAGAACACATTTTGGATCAATGACTCTAGCCATCTAGAAATAATGACTGTCGATAGAAAATAATGCTGTTGGCCCTGCAGCATATATAACATCTTCAGAACAAGTTTGAATTGCTATTGCTAAATTTCTTGAAACTTTACCTTCTGACTCTTTTTTATATTCAATATAATTTAAGACTTTTTAGCTTTATAGAGACATTATGCACTATAACTTATTATATTTGCATTTTGCAATGTTGCCAGTGCTAACAGTTTCTCAATAATGGAGTAATTTCATGAAGATTTCTCTGCCTTTGTGAAGGTTTAGTTTCTGAAACAGGTAGTTTCTTATGGGAGTCTGAACTTTCACTGCAAGGGATACTTTAAAAATTCAGAGGTTTTCTTCTGATCCCTCACACCTCTATCCTGCTAATATAAAGTCCCATAAAGTTATACTGCCTGGAACCATCATGTTGGTACACTTTCCTAATCCTTCTGAAAAGTCAACAAATGCAGACTGCTGTTAAGAATCTGACTGAAAAGATACAAATAGGGGAGAAATAAATGCAGAACCTTTATGGTTGCACTGCCCCTGAGAGGCAGATGAATTTCTACAGCAAGCTCAAAGAGGACAGTTCTGTATCTATCTGGAGTAAAACTTGGTTTATGTTAGAGACAACAGAAGAAGTACTGAGGGTGATTTCTTGGCATCAAGTTGATTGAAATGATTGAAATTGATTGAAATGAATTGAATAAATGAAGTTGATTGAAATGATTAGAGTGGAAATGAAGAGGAATAATCAAAACAATTATAGCAGTGTGCCATAGAACCAACACAAAATTTAAACTGCAAGAAACACAGAAACCTCGGAGAGGAAGCACATAATTTTATTAGGATGGGAATAAAGCTTTTTTTTGCATTTTTTTTGAGTCAAATTGCTTGTATGAAGTACAATCCTGGTAGTCAGTAAGAAGGATCAGTTTTACTTCTATGTAAGTCCACAGAATTTCTACAGAGAGAGTGAGCAAGTAGTAAAAATTCTGGAAATAACACTTAAAGTGGTTTTCCACTACAAAGTTTGAGAAGAGATAATATTTTTTCAGAGTTATCTCTCACTTTTTAGTGTTCATCTTGATGGTTTACTTTGTGGCTAGTCTCTGATGTTTTGGAAAAAGAAAAATGTACATATTGTATATGTAACAGAAAGAAATGAAAATGAAATTCGAATGGAGGTCTTGAACTGATTAATTTCCTGTTCACCAAGCCTTGGTTAGAGGCTAACAATTTGAAATAAGTATTGTAAGCTGAGAAATGCGATGTGTGCTTCGTTTATGAAATGTTCACCCTTAGTTTCAGATCATTATGCACTTGCTATTTTCAGATATTTATTGTTACTACATTTTTTTTAATTCTTCCTCCCCTAAATTAATTCTTCTTAATTAGTTCTTTATCATCTGTAAGTCTAGCAAACACTAACAAGTTCTTTGTTTTTCTGCCAAGTGGTTTTCTTTCAAGTTCGGTTAGAACCAGTGTTACTTACTTTCAAATGGCAAAGCCCTTGAATGAGTTCTAGCATCAAAGTGATCAAAAGAAAGCATCTGAATTCCCTGTTGCGGTAAGGGTATGTGTGAAGGATACACATGGGAGATACAAGAAGTGCAGAAGATGAACGGTAGTGTGTTGGTTGGGATGTAGAACAGATGCTCTTTCTGTTTGCTTATGAAAAATCCTGTCTACTCTGCCCTTCAAAGGAACCTGAACTAATGTTACTTTTGTCCACTATACTTTTAAATTCCAAAAGTATAGATGGGGAGGTGTGTGTATTTCCACAATATATGCTCTTCCTGTGACCAGAATTATCATTTCCCAAAATAATTCTCACCCCAAAAGTTTTCAGTAAAGGCACAGTACTACAAATTCACTGTTTCTTAGTGTTTCTGTGCATCATCAGTGAAGGCTGAATGGATGGTCTGTGGTATAGGGAATACAGAGAACTATTGCTGCAGATGGTTTTGCTCCTCAGGCATTCTGTAAAGTGGGAAGCCATGTAAGAGATTCTCAGTCAAGGCATAAGGTTACCTAACAAATAATTTCTCAATAGAAGAGCTTTACCTTATGAAAAAATTTAAGAATATCCACAGGGAAAATCTTTGGTTCTGCAGCTTCATATTTAGGTTACAGTAGCTGGAAGTTAATTAGCCCTGCTAACCTTTTTCTTTTAGGCTAATTAGTAAGAAAACGGGATATAAAAAAGTCAAAGTCGTTTTGAGAGGAAGAACTTCAACATTTTGTACGTAACAGTCCCTTTGGAGGATATTATCTCCATAATGACCATAGGATGCTCTTCATTCTGACAGAATGTATTTCTACAGTCTCTGGACTCATTTAGACAACGTCTTAGTCATTAATGATTTTAGGCCTAGCTGCTTGCAATTGCCAGATGAAACCACATGACATGTTGTTTAATTATGCAATGATCAGCAGCCTTTACATTTTAATTAGAAAGCCACTATAATGAAGCCATCCCACTTTACATATGGCTTATTGGGCTAAAAGGTCGTCTTCACTAATTGGTTGTTTGGAAATGTAATTTTGACACAGCAATACAGGTAGACTTGTCTTCACTTCTAATGTGTTTCCTGATCTTTTTTTGATTTGGCTAATTAGTGCTAATAATTTAAAAGCTGCGTGGCATTCCAAAACTCCTGCTGTTTACTATATGTATAGCAGTTTAGTTAACAGATTTTGGTACTGTTGATACATGGTGGCATACTGCTAGTGTCTACTTGTAATTTTCTTTGGTTTTGCAAGATTACAGGGACTTTAATGTCTTACATTTCAGTTAGCTGTGGAATAGACTCCTGATGCAAACAGTTTAAAGAAATATGATTTGATAATCATCTGCAGTACTCTTTAGAGAATATTGTCGTGTGAAAATACTTGATTTATTTGAGCTTAAGTTTTTCAATGATTAATTCATAAATATATCTTCAAGAATGCAAATATCTCCAAAATAGTGAAAGCTTATCCTTTTGTAACTCTTTGTTTTTAAAAGCTGTCCTGTTTGTTTGCTTGTTTACTGTTTAAAAGATTAGTGTGTTCTTTCTACTGAGGTTTTTATATCATTTTGACAAGTAGAAGAGATAATTTACATTTAAGAATCAAATAGGTGACGTTTCCATCTCCCTCTGCATTATGAGGCAGATTAAGCAGAAACATTTTTCAACATGTTTCACCAATTCACATCACATGCTACGTAGAGTTTCTTTCCTATTTGGTGTTTCATTTTGCTTGTAACAATACAGTAGACAGAGTTCATCTTAGTTCCTCACAGGGAAGACTGTTTATGTGTCCTTTCTCACTTAAAGCTATTTTTACAGTTGGGCAAAAAAATAAGTTGCTTCAGTTAGCTGAGAGACTTAGCTTGACTGTTTCAGTCAGACATTACTGCAGCTCAATTGTTAGAGGTCAGTAATAGTCAGACTAATATTGATTAAAACTAGGGTCACATTCACATGTCATTCACAACCTTTCTTTTATGAGCTTTCCAAGACCGCTACTTTAGGGTTTTTATTCAGCAACTTCTGATGGCTATATGGAGTTTAGATTCAGATGAATATCTCTAAAAAGATAACACATACTATGAGTATGTGTTTGTTATGACTTCTCTCTTATTTGGAGGCCTGGATGGTAAACACTTAGATAAAACCTAAATGTGAAAAAGTGATAACAATCATAACAGTATGGTATTCCACGGCGATTCAGTCAGTCATGACTTCTTAATACTTGATTGGGTTAACCCCGTAATTGAATTCCCCATCCCATTTCTACAAGATCTCTCTATCTATCTTACTAAGATCCATCCATCTTTTAACAGTGGGATTCTTTTTTTATTTTATTTTTTTATTGTATTACACAACCAAAAGACCACATAGTTGCAGCATTATGTCAATATGAGCTATTGCTCTGAAATTATGAAGAATGATTTTTATAGATCTCTTGAATATCTACACTGTTATTTATGTATCAAGACAACACTCATAATATGAATGAGTCTTTATCACAATAAAACTATTTTACAGATAGAGAGGAGAAACACAAGCATGCTAAGGGCATCTGCAGACAAATACGTCACAGAGCAGAGGCCTGAATGTATACCAGCTAAGGCTGTGCCAGAACCCAGGGCAATATAAACACAACAGCAGGGTTTACTGGCTTTAGTGACTATTGCTCAAGGCTGTCTTTGTCTCTTTGTGTATTTACATGCCAATTCAGGGTAGCAACAGCGCAGGGACCCCACTTTACTACATAATTACTATATGTCCACAGTGACTTCTAAGTCATACATAGTATTCTGTAAAAGGATGTAAGGCACAAAATTTGTATCTGCATCAGTTGGTGCTCAGATCAGTAATTTCTATTTTTAGAAATATCTGAAAATCTATAGCGTGTTTAGTATAGTGTCCAGATATTCTGCATAGCCAACAGCCAGCCCTTCAGATTCACCAGCTAAATGCTTGATGTGAGAATACCAGCTTTCCAATACATCTTCCATGGTCATCTCTAGCTAATGTTTGGATTTAGTCTCTGACAGGTGGTCAAATTTTGCCTTTTGTTGTTTTACAGAAATAAACCTGACAATACATATGTGGAAATACATATTTCTTGTATTTATTGTGTAAAGAAAATAGGATAGGAATTAGCATCACAGCTACCCTGACAGTGATCGAAAAACCTTGAATGTTTTCAGTTTGTACTAAGAAAGATGCTTCACATTACTGAATTGACCTTGATATATCTCAGAATGAATATGTTGAGGGTCATTTATACTGAGAAGGATTTTGGTCATCAGGATAAAAACCCAATCACTTCTAACAGAGGATGATCTGTTGGAGAGTCCTTGTACTTAAAGACATGTGTGTGGTGTCCTGAAAATTAAAATTCCACAGTATGTTACTCATCAAAATAATCTACCGCTGGCAAAAAAAATGACTCCTTTTTGTTTCTTCATATGAATTACTGAATGTTAACTACAACTCAATGTCCTTATTATCTGACTGTCTCATTCTAACTCTTGCACATAGCAGCTGGTATTAAATTGCCTTTTTTACTTGGGTATTGTGAAAAAACAGTGGTTAAGAAATGTGGTCAATAGAGGTTGTTTTTATTGTTTCAAGCTGTTAGATACATAGTTATATTTCAGCTACTTAGGATAGTTGACTTCATGTTAATCCATTTAAATATTTTAATCAGTGACTTTATCAAAATAACATTTTTCTTCTAGCCCTTTTCTTCATCACTTGCAATACTTGTTTTTTATATAAAATTCTCATGGCACATATTTCTGATGCAAAAAAGCTATTTTGACAAACTGTTTTTGTGAGTGTACTGATCTTTGGAAATTCTTGACGCAAAGAAAATATTATAGTAATTTCAGAAAATTCAGTATTTATTTTTTAAAAAAATATTTTTCAATTAATGTTTTTGTTTGTCTGGTCTATATTCTTATAATTTTATGTGATTTGTAATAGCTAATATAAGACAATACAGTAACTGATAAAAATATAATAACATAAATAATTTTAACGCTTGTAAACACATGAAAATAAAGTGTTTACATTACTTATTATTCAGCCATTATATTACAGACATGTATTGAAAAAAGGTATTTTGTAAATATATACAAAATTGTGAAACCGACACTTTTTCCAAAAAGTAATTATAAATGTACTTCACAAGAAGTAAGAAAAACTCATCAAGAAAATGTAGTCCAATGTTAAAATTTAGTAAGAAACCCTAATTCTGCGATTCAGTGGGATGCTAGATACTTTTAAAAAGAATGACCAAAAAGGTGGAGGTAATTGCTATTCGTGTCCTTGTTAATGTGATCTTAGTTATTCTTACAGTAGGTCTTAGACCTGATTCTTATGTAAATCATGACCACCAAGGGAAAGGAGTATCCTGTACCACTAAGACATATGATGTAAATGACTTACAGCTGAACAGACTAGTTTTTCTGGTTAGTGTTTTTTTGAAAACTACTAATGCTGACCAAAACGGAGTGAACTGAAAGTTCTTCATGGCACGGGAAATGTGCAAAAGTCAAAAGAAACCTTGCTTTTTAATCTGAGCTTTAACTTTTGTGCTACAAGCTGTTCTTGTTGCAGTAAGCAAAAAAATTAAACTTGAAATTTAGTCTTATCTCTTGGAAGTAAGTTGTTAATAGGAGCTTCTCTATAGAACAAGTTTAGTATGAGTTCCTAGGTTGCTTTTTTTCCCTCCAAACATGGAGTTTTCTTGTCTAACAAAAGGTATTTTTTCACTTGTATGTCACCGTTTGTTATTTAAATAAATTGTCAAATCTGTTTATATAAAATTATTAAGTCACAAAGTGCCTCATAGTGACAGGTACTGGTGAGTTACAGAGACTTTCAAAAGCAGCATGTTTGTCAAACTTAGAATAATTTTTTTATCACTCAAGTCAATGTTAAAGAGAGACTAGGTCCTGAAGATTGGTTCACACTGAGGGAGAGAACTCAAGGACTTGGCATTTTTTATACAGTTTTCCCATGGCTTTCTAAGGGAAAACATTGTTGGAACTAGAAATAGAATAATACCACATCTCATCACCTCTTTCTGAATGAAGCTATTAAACACAAAATTTGAAATGTGCTGGCTTGTCTTCTTAAATCGATGTTTGGAACCCTAGTTCAATGAATTTTTTGAGGACATACATTAAGTATGTCCTTAAGGTTTTTCTCAAACTTCAGTAAATTCCTCAAAAAGTGTTACTGAATGAGCGTCATTATTCTTTTAATTGGTGTTACTTTCTGAATGTAATACTTTTCTATTTTCACAGATTAGCATGGGAAACAGTATTGTTTCTGCATTTTTTAAACAATATGAGAGCTATCTCTGAAATAGTATTTTAAAGAAAATCGGCATATTTTGCTTCTAAAATTATAATAACTAACAAACACTTCCTATAGTTCTTCAAATCTTGAGAGGATTTCCTTTGCTGGGTTGGTTGGCTTCAAGGCTTAGCACATCTCTAGCAACACACAAGCATGCTGGACATGTTGTTTGATGAACTGCAAAGATTTAAGCACTCAGCTTTAATTACTGATGGTTTTAGCAACAGCACAATAAAGATAGTCTCCTGCTTCACTAAATCAAAGAAATGTGACTGAGGGCCTTCTGATCCAATTGTTCTCATTTAGCTCAACTCTCACAAACATGGTTGTAAACCATTATTGTGGCTTGAGCTGACATGAAACACCATTGTCATCAATCAAATAAAAAAAAGTGAGAATCGATACATAACACAGAAGTGGTGGTTTCAGCCACCTAATCAACCGCATATGTTTTGCAGTTTTGTTCCCCTCCTGCCCCTTTTTTGTCTTGAACTTTATTTATTTATTTGTTTTTAACTCTTGTCATTCTGCAACCTAATAAAGCTTAGCAAATGCAGAGATGAAAAAATCAACATTTCCCAACCAGGATGAAGTGAAAGACACTATTACTATATAACATTGAAGTGCTAATGTTACTCAGTAAAGCTCTATACATTTTAGTTGTTCAGTGATAATAATAATAATAATCTTTTGTCTCCCTGCCGATAGTTATGCACACTATATTGAATAGTTACAATTGTGTGGCTTGACAGCATTCCAAGGTTTTGCCAGAGACCCTGCTATAGAAACTCATTTGGAGCAGTGATGCAGGTTTAACGGGTGAGTTGGATGAAGCATGAGGCCAGCTGGTGTCAGCTGCCTCTTAACAACGGTAATGTGTATCAATCACTCAGCATGTTTTTTTCTGTTGGGATGTTTTTAATCTTTGAGGTCTAATACCAATAAAACATATTTACTGGGATTTAAAGGGGCAGCATTATTTAAAGGGAGGAGATGAAATGTCCCCTACTGTCTTAATTTAAGCTTGTGCTGAATGGATAATTTTAAGTCAAAATAAGCATTACCATCTGGCACATGTACTGTCAGGAAGATAATTTAAAGAAAACAAGTGGAACCAAAAAGAGATTCTTGTTTGGTGCAAGGACTTTATCTCTGCAGGGAATCCACTGCATGACTTATACAAGGACAGGGGTTTTCTTAATGTTTTCCTTTTTTATTTTTTAAAGCAATGTAGTTTAAGGTAAGAAAATTGATTCAAAACACCCAACAGATTATCTCAGAATTTTTAGATTATCAGATTTTTCTCTGATTTTGTTTTTGAATAATAGCTATTTAATTAATTACATTTGTTTTAAAGAAACTCAATTACAAATCCAATTTCCATCTCTTGAATCAGAAAATCACATACATATAGCTTAAATATATAAATACACAAGAAAGTGTTTAAGCATAATACACACTTAAGTGCATGTCTAAAAGAACTGTTAAGTCAGATGAAGGAACTGTGTGCAAACTATTTGTTTTCTAAAAGTAGTTATTCCAGAACTGTACAGAAAAAACACAGTGTAGTGTCCACAAATTGAACGGTCTGACACCCAGTAGGGTAGGCCTGCCTGTATTTTATTTAGAATATACTTTGTTTCCAAAGACAGATGTTAAATTAAGTAGGTAATCTTAATATGAAGTTCCAGTTCTAGATTACTAAAATAACTTCTTGCTTAGTCAGAAATGCTTAATTTTCCCTCATGCTCCCAAGAGTAGACTTTACATTGAGATTAAAGATCTCTAAGAATATGGGTTAGTTTAATGCCAGTATTTTTTTTCTGTACTATAAATCTGATATCAATACTGTGTCTCTGAAATGGATAGCTTAGCAAGGCTTTTTTTTTTTTGACATGAGGTTGTATAAATGGTGAAGCAACATCCTCCTGAAGCTGAACTCATTCTTTTGCCACCATTGCTTATATTAACTACATTGTTATCTATCAAAACAAATGTCAGTTGTGCCAAAAGCAAAAAAAAATACTTTCTGAAATATTATCTGAACTCTCTTCTTCAAAAATAACCCACAAACTACCCCATCCACTGTAAAACATGTAATTTAGTCTAGGCAAGATGCTCAGAGTTTTCGTACTGCCATTTTGGAAGGGGAGAAGAGGTGGAAGAGGCCACAGAGGATGGACTTTGAAGACAAAAATATTGTAGCCAATTAGCAAAATGTTACAATTGGTGTATTCTAAGCTTGATGGGCTCATTAAGCATTAAAACTCCTTGACATTTCCCTGTCATAGTGATAAATAGGAATGAACAGTTTGCATTTTATACATTACTAAGTTATATGCCTTTTTGGCTTCTTCATCTGTCGTATTTTACATGTTCAATTTTGCATCCATTTTATTTTAAAAAATCAGCATTTAAGATTCTTGTTTCTTCTTCTAATTATCTTCTTTTGAAAAGCTCCTTTTTATAATCAATGATATTGTTTGGTTTTAAAGTTTAATAGTTAATGCTCATTGTTAAATTGCCAAAAGGATATAGACTAATTTAGCATGTCACTGCTGCTTGGTGAAAATGCCATCATTAGTGATCCATGAGTTGCTGAGAAAAACAGTAAAGAAAGAAGGCCAATAGTCTTATAAACATCCCAAATGATTTTAAGAAGTCCATTTTCATTACAAGGGTTTTGAAGGGAACCCTCCAAAGCTTCCTTTCTGTCCTTGACAGTTAAATACGTGTAAGTATCATCTTTAAATGGTAGTTGCTAGACAGTGTTCAGTTTCCACACCTATGCCAGAGACTGAACAAAGCTTCCAAAGAGTACTTTCAGGGTTACTTTTCGTCCACTTTCCCAATACTACTGCAGCAACATACACTCCTATAGTGTCAATGACAAGGCTTATAGCTGTGTTTTGTGTTTATGAAATGACATGGTTATATTCTGACACAAATAATTCCATATGAAAATGGGGGCAGGTAGCTACTTTGGAGAATGTTTCTATTCACTGTTTTAGAGGTTTCAGTAACTCTAAATTACAAGGAAAAATTAAAAGACCCAACAAACCATTTGTTGCGTTATTTGTTTGGGAATGGTGTATTCATTTTTTCCCTTTAAAATCCTTTTGTCTGTGGTGATGTCTATTATCACATATTGTCTCTGATGATTTGTCATTAGGTTCTCTGCATTGTATTAGGCATATTTGGCACCACTAACAGCTGGGCTGTAGGAACAGCTTAACCCCCAGGCCCATGACGGACTGCACAAGGTCCTTGGTCTCAAGATAACCTCAGCCAGCCCATTGTAACAGTGGAGCCTATGGGCAGCTCCCACTTGGTACTGGCAATTACACTACCTGTGTGGCTCATCTTTACCTAAAAGAGCAGCAGGAAGTTCTTATGTGAACTTTTTGTTGTTGTTGTTTGACAGTGAAAATTATGAATAGAATTCTTTTCTTACAAGAAAATCGTGTAATAGCTTGTATGGCTCAAACAGGGTGCCTTCTCTTCACTGCCGGGTTCTGTACTGCGTGCCATGGGAAAATCCTTCCAGAGTCTGTCTGATACTATACAAACATGGGTTTCCCATCCTGTAAGATTTATATTCCTCTATCTATTCTATTGTATTAGAACAACTATTTTATTAAGCCATTTATTGTTGGTTCTTTCTTACTAAGATAAAAGATCCTGCACCATCTCTCTCTGTCTCCTCTCTCTATCCTCCCTGCTTCCCCTGGTGCAAAGCAACCACCTTTTACACTGTGGTAATTCTATTTATCTCCTTGGAACTTACCCCAACTTATCTTACATTGCACTTTTTAAAAATATCATTGTTATGACTTGAAGCACCTGTATATCATTATGTAGTTTGTATATTTTTTCTTGGAAATAATTCTACCATATGCATGTTTGGGAAAGAACCTATCTAATATGCCGTGCATCCTATTTTTCACAGAGGTTGAGAACAAGATAAATCCATCTGAGGGAGGGAAATCTGTTGTTCTGATATGAATTTTGATTCTCTTTCCTCATTATTTCAAACTTCAGGTTAGCGGACACTCATATTCCAGCTAAGTAATCTCTCTAGTAATCATAGCATTGTAAAAAGAAAACATTTGAAGGTATTTTCTCTGCTATTTTAAATGGATTTATGTTTTCTTTTTTACAGTGGCTGTATTCATCTGTCATTTTGCTTAAGCAGTCACTCTTTAGGTCTTGATTACCCTTGCTTTGGGCAATCCCTTCTCTTTTAAATAATATGATGAAAGCAAATCCAGTGAGGCTTACACAACGAGACCTTTAAGGTGCCGCTCAATCCTATTTGGTCTTGCTGAGACAAAGATTGGTCTTTCCTTTCATAGAATTCATGATCACAAACATAGTTGTTATTATTTTTATAAAAAGCAGCCTATGCATGCAAATACTTCTTAACTATCAATGGCAAGGCACTGGAATGGCTCTTTCTGAAACTGATTGATTTACCACTAAGAGAAATGTTTGTGAGTTCTAGGGAATAAAAGCATTTCAGTTGCGAGAATCACTACAGTCTTTCTGGACAAAACACTGTATTAGCTCTTAACATTATTTTGAATAATTTAAACAGAAAGTGTGATACAAACAAAAAGAAATTAAAATTTTATGTGGATTTTGCTTAAATGGATAAACCCCAAGTTATTCAATATTCACTTTGGCAGGTTGGTTCATGTCCCTCACCTGAGTCTGTGTGGATGAGCTCAGCTGCAGCACGGGGGTCTTCAGGCTACATTTGTAATTAACTAGTGACGGAAACAGGAAAAATACTCACAGATTTGACTTCTCTCTCACAATGAAAACCAATACTATTTGTGTGCCTACCTAGGGCCATAAATCAAAAACTAAATGTTTCTGAAATATGCATTATAGATTGTGAATTGTTCTGATTATCTGCTACAGACTGACCTTTGACACAAGGTGTGACAAAGAGTCACAATTTCTTCTAGCATCTTTGTTTTTGGGGTGGAGATTATAAAATCTTTGACTGCTTCACAGAATCACATGGAATCACAGAATGTTCAGGGTTGGAAGAGACCTTGAAAGATCATCTAGTCCAACACACCTGCCAGAGCAGGATCACCCAGAGCAGGTCACACAGGAACACATCCAGGCGGGTTTTGAATGTCTCTAAAGAAGGAGACTCCCCAGCCTCT